>NW_008611485.1:58634-106126 GCF_000691845.1 Merops nubicus
AGGGAATAAATTCAGCTAGCAGCCGTATTTTCCCCCTGGGCTTGATCCAAAGCTCAGTCAATGGAAGATGTTCTATTAGTTTGGCAGGACTTTGCTTTGGGCACTCTATCATCTTGGGCTGTAGTTTTTTGTGAAATAGAGAATAGATATTCTTTGGATTCTGCTGAATTAGGCTTTATTTCTGCTTAAACAGACCACAAACTAGCCAGACAGAACTGCAATTTCTACAGTCAGAGAATGAATTTTTTGTGCTAGTTTCTCAGAAGGGGAAACAAGAAAGTAAACAGAGAAACCCTAAACATAACTTTATCTCTACAAGCTATAAGAGGTAATATGTATTTTGACATTTTCCTGCTACTGAAATGAGACAAACATATGTCTACAGAACTCCTATTGTGACCAAAAGCTAGACACTTAACTGGCCTGTCCTAGAAGGAAGTTAAGGTCTGAGTGTGATAACTTGCTTTTTAAGTAGACAAGAACCCCTTCCTCAGTGCTCTGTGTAAAGGCACAATCAAGACTAATTTAGTATATTTGCAGATATTCTTCTCTGAGCATGGGAAAAATGATCATTTTTTAATGGTTGCTGTTGATTTTAAATTTCCAATCACTCTTTTAAAGTCTGGCTTGTCTATTTTCAGGTTCAGAGAAAGGGTTCCATTGACACTCCCAAAAGATCAACATTTATAGAAAATCAGCGTGTACGTAGATCACAAGTGAATACTTAGAAAACAGCAATTCATGATGAATGTAAAAAAATCAGAGATGAGCTCTAGGACTCATCTGAATTCAAAAGTGAAATGTTGTAAATAGCCATTACAACTGTCATGCATTTAGCAAAGCTTTAACAATTATCTGTTTCATGAATTCATGCTTGTCAGCATTTAGGAGAAAAAAAGATGGAGAAAAAGAGAGGGAGAGTGAGCAAGTGCAATAGTGGTTTGCCAGGAATTTTCCTTTGTTGACAGAGGGCTGAAAAATATAAACAAAGTTATAAGCAAGTGTAATGATCCTTTGTGATGCCATAATCTTTGCCTGGCATGTCTTGAAGACAAGATTTTGCACTGTCTGTCCAGGTTGTCATGGTTGAAGTATTCCAGCAAGTTCTGGGACCAGTGTGCTTCAAATGATATAGGTTAGAAAACTAGAAATGTGGAAATAAAATGTTCTGCACAATTAACTAATTGCTGTGGAAGCTGCTTTCTGAATTTAAAGTGTCCGTTTCACTGCAAAGTGTGCACATAATCATATAGTCCCACTTGCAGGGAATATTTCAGGACCTCACTCAGAGGGCTTCCCATGGGAAAGGATTTTCCTGACATAGTACTTTGTATCAAATTAATCTGACTCCCAGGACCTGATAAAAAATGAATAAGTGTTAAGCGGAGAAAAGAGAATTTTCTAATGTATTTTAGCTCTGTATTCATTGGTTTTCATGCCTATCTTGAAATTAAATTTACATATAAAATAACTCCATTCCCTCAGTATATGAGAGATGTAAATATACAGCTTCACTTTCAATAGACCTGACCCCAGAGCTCTCAGTTCAAATACAGAACAATTATTTCAGCTGAAAACTGGAAATGGAAGTTGTCTTTTAAACAGTTCATGTTTGATCTTCTGTAACATCCCTTTCACTTTTATCTTATCTCATGGTGTCTCATACAGCACCTTAGGAAACGACTACATCTGTCCCTCTGGCAGTTGGTCCTCATACCTCAGTTCAGCATTAGTTTTAGAAAAGACATTTCTTCTAGTTCTTACTCCCCTTCTCTTTCTTCTTACATATTTTGAACCTTCAGCAGCACAACTGATTTTTCAGCATATGTGGATGCTATCTGGTTGTGATAGTGCTGTTACCAAAGATACCACAGTATGTTTTATTGAAGATGTTAAAAACATTTTTTTGCTTTTCTGGACCAAAATAATTTTTTTGCTTTCCTATCAAGAGCTGATTAAATGATAGTGTGACTTCAAGTTGCTATGGAAACCAGGCTAGAGCCACTTTAGAGATTAAATTTTCATTTATGATATCTATATATGCCTTCATAGTTTCAATCTTTATATAATATAATTAATGCCCACTGCTTGCAAAACATACTCAATGCATAGGGACATACTCAGCTCAAAAAGCCAGTTGTCAGTAAGGTCTATAAAGATAAAAGTACAATATTTATCCCTAATAATTGACTTTTTTTTTCTTAAAGTGTCTTCTTTGAAAAAGCATATTTATGCTCTATATACTTTCTCTCAAAATGATATCTTAAGCAGGCATCATGAGTTCATGAACTGAATCCAATGCTAACCGTAGCAAAATATATAAGGAGAAAAAAACACTTTTATTACAAAAATCCCCAAAAGCTTCACATGATCATCAGATACTAAAATTTAATATATAAATAGTAAAGAAAACATTTTCTCACCTTCTTCTCTGACTGTGTTTGAAATCCATTTTACAAAGAACTTTATGGAATATTATCTTACAGGAGTAGCAACTGCTTTTGTAATCACATCTTTTTGGATGAAATATATTTTGTATTGGTCCTCCAACCAACAGAAATGATCATGGAGGGAGGGTGGGAAACAACCAAAGAACAGATACTGGATGTTATGCTTGTTTTCTGTAATTTAAATAGCTAAAAACTTTAAAAGTAGCTGTAGAAAGTTATGTCAGGAATATTTCCACAGGCAGTTTGTTTAGGAGCACAGCTTACCAGGCTAACCTGCTGGCTGATGCAAGGTGGTGTAGCTCAGTAGCTCTGTATCTCTTTAGAGATTTATACACAGTTACTGAATCAAAAACTACATTTGAGGACAATTTACAGAAAAATACTGGATATAAAGGTTCCTAGGTTTATACCTAGGGTTGATTTGTCATTGTCTGACTATGTGTCCTGGTTTCAGCTAAAACATGGTTAAAACACAACCCTATGTCCAGTTAAATTATGTTGAAGGCTTTATCTTTTTTTTTTTTTTTTTAATGTGCAATACAGTCAAAGCTCGTTGGAGATGACAGGAGAGAAACCTCTCAGCAGAGTGATAGCTCAAAAAAAACATGAGCTACTGTTGTCCTTTGAACTTCTGAGGTCCACTGGCTTGAGCATGGTTTCAGGGAGATAAATGACAGGAATATTCTGTCACACACATATGAAATAACCCACTGAACTTGTGCTGTCTACAGGCTGAGTGTTTAAACTAAGCCAGTCATCAAGCCCTAGTTGACTGAGACAAACACCTGCAAAGACTGCTTCATCACAGCCCCAAAATAATGTCCAAGACGGGTGAGATTCATCATGATCTGAATAGCTCTCAATTAAAGGCAGAGGGAACCCAGATAATAGCTAAAATGAGATGCTAGCTTCTAGGCACACCAATTTGCTGAGGTGAATCCCACTTCTTGTAGAAGACAAATCCCAGCTAATCTCAAGCAAACAGTGAGAACAGCATCCCAGAGACTGTGGGATGTGCAGAAACCTTGTGCTTTCCCAGCAGCTGGATCCCCAAAGTGTACCTGGCAAGCAGAGGCATCTAAGCATGCAGGGGGAGGCTGTGGGGTGCTTCAGGAGAGCGGGTACAGAAACTCAAAGCAGCTAGAGGCAAGAGAGCATTTAGGGAGATGATGTTCCTTGGCTGCCTCTGATTCCTGTGCTTGGGCACGTAGCTCAGCGGAGGAGGATTTGCCGCCTCACGGCCCATGCTGTGTGCCAAGCTGAACACAAAGCAGTGGCATACGTGCTACCTAGTTTAAAACCAGCAGGAGTGCCTTTACACAGCAGTGGACTCTGTGGGGTAGGTGTACTCTGTGGCACTCCATGCATTAATTTTCTTCGTGGAAACAGGATCATCAGACTTCCCTGCAGAGGAGCAATCAAGCATACAACTGTCAAGGTGGGACCAAAAGGGAGAATACGTAAGATCTGCAGCTATTTCATCAGGTGAATCTGGTAATACACCTCTTATCTATGCCACGGGAGGTAAAACAGTGATGTTTTGCTAGGGTGTGAGAATGAAAAAAAATATCCCAGGGCTGGAATTGGTTTTTAGGCTATCAGCAAAGCTACTCAGGTTTACAGTGTGGTGGAGCTTGAATCCTTGCTCATTTACTCCCCTTTTTAAACTTAGTGGCACTGAGTCCTTCCCCAGGGTAAGATCCCTAGTGTGACACGGGTCCCACTGATCCAAATCATGTAACTCCAGGCAGATCTTCATCCTGGCAAAATTAGATTTCTGCTTCTTCTTTTCCTATCACAACTCTTTGTTTGCCTTTTTCTTCCTATAGCATTACCTCCTACCCTCATGACCTGTGCTGTGTTTTCCTTTTTAAGGTTTCATCTTCCTTCTCTTTGTGGAGAGCTTTTGCAGCTATCATGTGAAAAGACCAGGGACCACCTTGGGGTGAGATGACATGTGAAGCTCTTTGTTGCAGGGACTGAATCCAACAAAAGGTAAATTACAAAAATATGATTGATTCACCAGTGCATTTAAGATGAATTCTGAACAATTATCAAGGGCCTTGAATGAACTTCTTCATGTCTCCACCTGCAGCTTGTTAGCAATGCACCTGGTACCAGTATTAGAGGGATATGGATTCCTATTAGAGGCTGTCATGCAGTTGTGTAGGCACATGAATTTCTCACACAGATGCTTTTATGGCTGGGTGATTACTTCAGCAGAAATATTTGCTTTGTCACCAGTTCATTAAATAGGCTGCAGACACTAGCAAAACCTTGCATGACAAGGGAAAAAATGCCACCAGATTCTGCAGTCTGTCACATCTAAATGACAGCCATGCAATAATTATTACCATGTAATATTATAACTTAGATGTGGTCTCAGAAAGCTGGCTGAAATGATCACACTGTGGCTTGTGAGTGGTAAACATGAAGTGAAAGAGGGACAGGAGACAGCTCAGGCATGGTTCTGAAGCTACTTGCTGGCCCTATACTATGAATAGTGTTCTGGAGCATGGACTGTGTTTATTCTACTTTTATGCAGCATATAGACCATGGTCCATTCCAAAGTGGCATCCAGGTGTGAATAATGGGGACAGAAAATCAATAGGTGAGAAAAAGGATGTGGGTTGGCGCTAAAGAGTCAAAGAGGCAGAGGTGGTGAGAAGGGGTGAGTAACACTTGTTCCTCAGACTGGGTAAAGGCAGTAAATAAGTGGAGAGACTGGGTATACAAGTTGCCTAGTTGTTCCACTGGAGATATTTGGCATTTCTACACTCTGAGTCCACTTTTCCTTCTATTTCTTTTTCCAAATGAAAAATGAACTACGGTAACTACCAAGCCCTGTGTTAACATTGTGTTATATTCCCATTCCAATGAGAAAATTGCTACCAGCTAAATCATGCATTCAATTATTTATTTTCTGATAAAAATCAAGACTGTTTGATCCATGGATTCAAGGTCAGAACTGACACCGTGCTTCTAGAGGGCAGAGACATTGATCACTGAAGGATGTTTTTCGTAAACAAACCTTAGTAGATCAAGTCAATATCTGGTTCAGCCTTTTCACACACTAATGTTGTTTTTGCCAGAATTAGAACCCAGTTGAAAAAAGGCTCCTTGTTATCTGGTTATAAAATAAAGTTGTTCAGTAGGTTTTTTCTGTCTTTCCAAAACAAGCCCAGAAGTTTTGCATTGTTGCATTGTTGTGGTTATTTTTGTTTGTTCACTTTTGCAAAAACCAGCTTTCTCCTATTTCAAAAAACAGCTTTCTTCTATTTATATTTACCTAATTTTAGAGAGTTGCTTACCTAAACTCTCTGCTTTAGACTCACCATATTGACAACAGTAGCAAACCAGACAGAACCAGGGTGTGATTCAGCCCAGCTCAGAGTCGTTCTCTACAAGTACCTGCCTTCACTGACAGAATGAAGAGTGAGAGTTCTACAGCTCCTGTGTGGAACAAGGGACCTCTTAGTTTCAAAGACTGGCATTTCTGAAGTAAAAATCATATAGTTTCTTTGTGCTGTCAAGAAAATTATGTGTTAGCTAGGAAGGGAAGCCCACAGCTAGCATTCAATAGAGCAGACTTAGCACAAAGACTGCCTGAGATGGAAGATGGGGGTGAGCCACAAGGTTCTTGTTTTAAAACAAGCTTCAACTTCCCAAAGGCAACTCTTTTACATACAGGCTACACTTTTTTTTTTTCCCACAGTTGTCATATTTCACAGAAAACTGGCTGCCTATTTAGTCTAAAAGGAACTTTACCATTTTTTAATTAGGATAAGCCTTTATTTATATTCTAAAGAGAAATTGTATTTTGTCTGGATAGATAATAATCCAAAAAGTCATGACAGCTTGCAGGACTTCTGGCATGGCCAAACTACCACCACCATGTGTCAAATGTGTTCTATTTTTGTGCTGACACAGCACAGATTCAGTCCCAGTCACTCGCTCACCTTGCGTGTGGGAGTAGTTGGAACACAAATATACCTTCAAATGGTTCTACTTATAGCAAGACACAAGCTGGATGTCCTTCTGGTTAGGCTCCAATTAATTCCTGGCACTAGAGCTCAAACCTAGTTGTCCCAGGCAGATGCAGTTAAAATTTGGCTTTTGTTCTCTCTCAGCAAGAGTAGTCACAGATTTACTAGACAGGACCACAGGGCTGTACTCCTCCTCTCCTGTTACATGACAGGGAGTGAACTACAGTGTCTTATTATCACTGTGTTTCCATCCAAATCCAGACAGTTCAACTGGAAAACACATGTTGCTTGGCGATAGGTTTAAATCTGATGCTGAGCTTGTTTCACAGTAATTAGTCTGAGCATGGTGGTTATTGAAATATTCAGAAAGTCATGAGTTGTGTTCACCCATCTTAAATGTTTCACAGATTTTTCAGCGCAAGTATAATTTGATAAAATATTTGTTCAAGATGACTGTTCTCCAAAAGGACTTCCATGAGAATCTCTAGACTCCCAACCAAAAAGTTTCCATTGGTTTGTTGACCTGCAAAAATCAGTGATGACACATTTAGAAGGCATCAACAGCAAAAGAAAACATGTATAAGTTCTCAGTGGAACAGATGAAAAAACTCTATGCCACTTAATCATTCCAATCATTAAATGAATATTTATAAACAACCCATATCTTTAAAGACATTCAGGATCAGTTCAGAAAAGGATCAAATAAAATAAATCAATTTAAACACAAATGGCATTCAAAACAAATGTTTTGACTGGTGAAGTCAATGCAGAATTAATTAAGCAGCTTGGTGTGTAGGGATTATAGCTTACTAGGTCTAGTGTCGGAGAAAATAAGACATTTCTCATACTACTAATCTTGCTGTTAAATCGTTTTTACCCTGGTATGATGAAGTAGAGTTATTACTTGTTTACAATGCTGCACAAAACAACACCATGGCTCGAGCTGATGCTGCACATATGTGAAATATTCTGGAAATCTCTATTTAAAACATGAACAAAACAGTTTATGCATAATTTAGGGGTGGCCTGGTCAAAACAACTGTATTTATACTGTTTCACAAAGCTATATTTAAAGCAAAAGAAAGCAAATCACATGATTTGCAGGATTTGACCCTGGAGAATATAAAAGAATAATAAAAAAAAGTTATAATAATGTAAAACAAGATTAGCGGCTCTGAGAGAGAAATATAAAATACCTGATGTTTTTTGAAGGCCATAAATGTGAGAAATTCAGGCAGAATGAAGACACTTTCTGGGAATGTATGCACTGCTATGTCCTTAGAGAAGCATGATAGCAGGTCATTATCAGGCAGAAGGGGGGCAATGCTGGGAGGCAGGAAAGCTTTTTCAGGAGAAGGATGTCTGAACCCAGGAGGAGGTTTACCTTTGTTGAAAAGGTGAACACAAAGCTAAATCGAATTTTAGAAACTAGAAATAGGTGTAAGGTTAAATTAAAAAGAAAACCCATAAAAGCAAGCTGAAGTTTCAAATGGCAGTTTCAGCAGCTGCTGAAATTTTCAGCTAAATTCTAGTCTGAGCAAAGGAAGAAAATCCAGAAAGCAAAATATGATCAGTAACAGATTTATTGATGCCGTGATTGGGCTGAATAGAAGGAAGTAATAGATCATGACTCCTTTGACTCACCATAGTGCAAAGACTGGGCCAAAAGTTGGTCTTTGGTGTGTGAAAATATCTTTTCAGGTATTAGGTAGAGGTTGGATGAAGAGAGACAGAGTGAGAAGCAAGAAACTATGAGATAATAGACACTAACCAGAATGAAGGTACAGTCCCAAGGCAATCTTCCCTTTCTAGAAGTATTGTTCTGTTTGACTAGATGGTAAAAGAACTTTTCAAACACTGCTGTACCCAGTGGTGAATACAAGTAAACAGCTTTGACTTACTTTTGGTATGCACTGCATGGATTGCACCCACTTGTCACTGCTGAAACTCACTAGGACACAAAGCACGCAGGCTTAGCCTTTTTCTGGTTATTGAGCAGATATATTTATCCACTATTTTTATCTATTCATTTTTATATCACTCATTTTAAGAAGGGTTTGAAACTGTATAATGAAATTATTCTTCTATTTCCTCCTATTGTTGATGCCAGGAAGCTCCTCTTAAGCATGAGTGGGCAGCTGGGCTAGTTTCTTGAGAAGAGGGTGGCATTTACTATGAATGACCAATATGAACAAGCTATTTGAGAAATGTGATTACTTATTTTGCAGTTCTAAAAGTAAACACTTTTGAAAAATCTGTCCTGATTGTAAATGTCAAAAACTTGTTAATGGGTACGAGTGTTTGTGGGGAGGAAGGAGAAACGTGAAAGGGTATTTGCTGTGTATATTGACAGGGCTGAATTTCACCCTAAAGAGCAAGTAAGGATGGCTTTGGTAAGTTTGATTGTTATTACTGTATTTCTGATTCTTAATAGAGCAATATGCCTAGAAGAAATGGAAAACTAATTGGCTATATTTGATTGCTATGCCATCAATCATTCATCTCATCCACCCATCCATCCATCCATGCATTTAATGAGAGCCACTGAAGTTTCCCTCAGAAGTAATAAACAAAAATACATCCTGCAATTAATTCAGGCGTTGCAAGATGTCCACTTAATTTTGCTGGGTACACTAAATCAATTCTACGCTTCGTTCAGTGCATCGCAAGGAGCTGGCTGGCAAGAACTTCATCCATTATTAACTCACAATGCAAATGAAGATAATGCTTTTGTGCTGTGAATTGTCCTCTGCTGTTCAACCTGAAAGTCAATGGGCTAGTAGAATAGCTGATAGCTTTTAAAATACAAAAGCTATACTCCATTTGTCACATGCAACCAAAGCCTGGTAAAAGCTCTGATTTCCAGCATTCTTTACTGTACTTTACCTCATATAACAAAAAACTCCAATCTCTATTTCAGGCACAATTCCTCCTTTAAGTTTTCTCCATTGTTCTTCAGGTAATAATTTCTTGAGATACAAATTACATTAACATAGCTAAATTTGAGTTTTGTTCTTATGGATGACGGCAGTGCACTCATCAAAATCTGCCCTAAACATGAGCTATTCTCAGCCTCCTTTGGGTTCCCATAAGCTACATTTCTGAGCTAGTAAATGTGGTTTTGAATATTTTGGGGTGCAAGTTTTGTTGGTTTTTTTTTGTTTGTTTGGTTTTTTTTCCTCCTTTTTTCCACTTTGACCTACATTCAGGTTTCAATGACATCAGTTTTCACTGTTTTGTCAATTACTTTTTGGTTTCAGATGTTTCAGCATAGCACTGAAGAGTAGATAAAGAAAAGCTGGAGGCAGATAAACACTTTCAACAAATAAGACATCTCAGGTTCGTTGGAGTGTGACTGAGAATGCATTTAATGAAAAAAATATTGGGGCTTGTCTGCCTCTCATGATGATTAAACTGAATGTTTCACATGAGGTTTAAACAATAAAGCCCTGCCTTGTCCCTGATCTCCTGACTGATAAGTCTATGGCTGAGAACCACCTCACCTTACCTCAACTATATAAAATTTAGGCATGTAGGTCTAACTTAATCAAAGAGTCCTTGTGTACAACATGAAGAGGTATAGAAAACTTATTTTAACTGGTATTTAAGCTAGGATGAACCATTTTCTGGAGATGTTTGTCTTCTGCATTAGACATAGGAGTATTGAGACATTTTCTGTATTTTCGTCCCTCATTTCAAGCAGCTAACCCTGGAATCGACCAAGTACTTTGATACCTTGCTCCCATGTAGAAAATTACATGGAATCATCTTAATTTTGATGCTGAATCCACATGCTAGATGACAACTCACATATTTAAATCAAAAGAAAGAATTGCTATAGAAATGTATCAGTACAATACAAATATTTATTACATATTCATAATTAGTTGCATCAGTAAAAGACAAAGTGGGCTCTGATTAAAATTTGGGACACAGAGACTATTCCAAGTTTCATGTCTAAAAGATAAATATTTAAGTTAGAACTAGTCAGTTGTGGAATCCCTTAAAAGTTAATGGAAGGGAACAAATACCTCCAGAAGACAGTTCATAACATTGTGACGGATCATAACTTTCTCCATGGACTAAAGGATGAACAGCGAATATCTGGATATTTAACTTTTAAATGCCTAAAATTTATTGATATAAATTCTAACAGAAATGTATTTATAATATCTTTTTAAAGGAACCGTATTTTTACCCATTTAATTAGTTTGATATGTAAAAATGGTATGCTAAAAGTTGCTTAAAAAGTGTAATTATATATATTCAGCGTGTTATGTACCTGAACCTGACCCAAACATACAAACTTCCCAACTTAATGAATTTTATGTTAGATTATAAAGTTTCCTAGTATCAGTAACTGAACATGACTCAACTTGATGACAAGCTGAGTATGAGTCAACATTCTGCCCTGGCAGCCAAAAGAGTCAACTGTGTTATTTCCAGGATTTTCAAGGCAGAAATATTTGAGCCCTAAATAGAAAATACAAGCATGAAGAGGAGAGTAGGCATTTTTCAGGCACTCTGACTCTGCCCAGTCTTGCTTTTGTCTCCCTTGACACTCCTGGTGCTCAGCTCAGTTTTTGTGCCACAGTGTTGGGAGCAGAGTCTTTTATCTTAGTGCTAGATAACAATGTTCTTTTTTCCTGTAGTCATAAAGAGGGATTAAGAAACATAAAATCTCTGGAAATGCAGAAGTAAAACCAATGATAGGACGTCATCTGCATTTTGAAACATGAGTGATTTTTTCCCTCCTCCAGAAAAACGGGATTGAAGTTTAATGGGCGTGGTTCAGTTGCCTAAATACAAGTGCACACTACTACCTCAGATGCTATAAACTAACAGATGTGCTCCATAAGTGTCTGGATCTTCCATCATCCCCCTGTCATGTCTGTCAGTCCTTCCAGCATATTTTAGGTACCTTGCAGTTTATCAAATGTCCCCAATTCCCTGTGTTTACAGAACTGACTATAACTAGTAATGGAAAAAAACATCACCACATACATACAAAAATCCAATCCCATCTTTTTGTTCAAGTTCTGTATATTTAACTGAAGGAGATGATAGAGTTGTTGAAATCTTTTGCCTGACCTAATATGCAAATAACCCCTTGGACGATGAAGGGCTATTGGGATTTCTCCCAGTGTGAATAGTTATACACAGCCTTCAAAATGAGGTGCTGGTTATTAAGCATGATCAAAAAGTTATATGAGCAACTCAGAAAGGTTTTGTATTACCTTTAGGGAACGTGTTGGAAAAGTAGGTCAAACAAGCAAATCAGCCAGGGAAGAGAGGAAAGTAACTGTTACCAACATAGGCAAGCTTTGGAGCTTGTTATTTGGTAAACTACTCAAGTCTTTGAAGTGTTGGTAATTGTTTACATTTTTTTCAGTTTTTATATAGACAGATGGAACGGGCCTTATTTTCAGTAGGAATAAACCAGATCCCTTTGATTTAACCAAGCTTACACCAGGTTTGACCTCCAGGACAGATGAAAAGTGTGAGTGTAATAGATTTATCTGTGGGCTGCAGAGTGGTCCATTGAGTGGCAAACAGGGCTGACTGGCAGGTGATTTGTTCCTCTTTCATTGACCTACTGAGAAGGTTAGCTCCTGGGGAGGGCCAAACAGACAGCTGTGTGCTGCAGTATGCAGATGGAGGAAGAAAAAGAATAAGGCTTTCCTGTGTTTTTGTCTCTAGGAGAGCCTTGGAAAAAGAGATTGTCTTGTGACACTGCAAACAAGTGATATGATGACAACGATGGCCCTTTTCAAAGCACTAATTACCTTTTCTCACTCAGCCAGAATATATCTGGATATAGGATATATAGGATATAGATTGCTATCTCTGCAGAAGCAAAATTTAGGCTGTGAAGATCTGCAAGTGTTTTACCTGGGCTGGAGTTGAAAGCTGTGCTACCTACAGGTCATCTTCAGCTTGCCCAGTCTTTCTGAAAATCCAGCTGTTTTTCTGCCCAGCAAATGAAGCTTGTACCTCAGTGTCCAACTAAAATAATCTGGTTTCTGACTTGGTCTTTTCACAGTTGTAACATAGGGAGTGTTATACATACCAGTTTTACAAAGTGCTTCGGTCAACCGAATACTGTTTGCCATGGGGCACAGAAATACCAAATTAAAGGCTGAAATTCCAAAGTCAGAATTTCTTTGGAGTTCCAGTACAATAATTTCCTATTAAATTTCATATTTTAATAAAAGTGGTGCTTTTTAATTATTTTTTTTTTTTTTAAATTTTCTCCAGGACAGTGTATCTTCACAGTTTTTCAGTGATCTCTGTTGCTTGAGAATAGGCTCAAAGATATGTGACCAAGTAATATAAAGTTTTTTTTTTTTTTTTATTGTCTTCTTATGTAAACACAACTATTTTTTGACTGAGAGGAAACCAAAAATATGGCTTCAGAAAGCATCATAATTGTTTTGCCAGTAACTATCTCTATATGACTGAAGTTGTTGATGAAGTCTGTCAAAGTTTTATTTCATAATTTTTAAAAGATACCAATGCTATGGCCAGCATTAGGGGTTGTTAGTTGAGGTGACTTTTCTTTCCAAGGGTAAAAACTTTCAAGACTGCACCACTGGACAGATGCATTTTCCAAAGCTGGCCTCATGGAATATGGTAATACCAGACACAGTTAGGTGTGTCCAAACCAAAAGATGTTGCAAGTTTACAGTACCACTATTAGGACATTTAATCAATGGTCTTTAAAAGATCATTGCAAAAAATTGCTTAGGATTTATACATGCCTTCATGTTTGAAAGAACCTGATTTCTGAATAAGGAACTCTAGATTTTTATTTTTTTTTAACAATCCTGCCATTTTAAATTATAGACATGACCCAAAGGGAGACATTGAAAGTTCTGTCTGCCTCTGATTAACTCAGCATTTTAGATGGATAACTTGCTCTGTTACTAACAGTTAATTTAAAAGCATTAGTTTCAAATATACTGTGGCAAAGCAGTAGTCAAGAAGAGCAAAAAAGCTGTTAGGAGGACCAGATAAATGTTCAAATGCTAAACGTCAAAGAAAAATACGTTTCTTTGTAGCTGTTTCTGGTGAGACATTGCAGGTAAAACATCTGTTTCACTCACTTTGATTGAGTGCCAGGGCTGATGGATTGGTTTAATGTAGTCCTTATTAACAACTTGCAGAGACCAGCAAACTTTGTCAGCCTTCTAGCAGGAAAACATTTTGAAAATTCAGTAGAATACTAAAAGCAGCAAAAATGTCACTTGAAATAAATGGGAAGCTCCTAATTAAAACAAAACAAAAACACAAACAAACAAAAACACCAACCCAACGAAGCCAAAACAAACACACTGCAAAGATCAGACTCTCATGTTTGTGTGAACCACTGGAACGTGTGATAATGATGAAATTTTTCAGAATAATCCCTTGTTCTTCAGAGTCATTGGGAGGATTCCAGTAATACATTTTTCTTCCCCTTTTACTTTTCTCTTTCCCTTCCCCTAGCTGTTCTGCCAGGAACAATACCTCTAAATGCTTTTCTACTCTGATAGGAATTGCACAGCTCTCAGCCAAATTTAACCTGTTTCCACAGCCTAAATGCTTTTGCTCAATATTCCTTGGATCATTTCAGCTCTAAGGGTCTCCAGTACAGTGTCAATCCCTTAAAAGGTTCCCATGGGTGATTCTTCAGTCCTGAAAACTGAGGGGGTGCCCCATTCCTTGGCCTTCTTGCTGCTTTTTCTCTTCCCAGTAGCAGCAGCTACATTCCCCTTCTTACACCTTTTCTTTCCATTGAGATTCTGAGTGAACAGCTGGAGAAGTTTGCTTGTTAGATGTTTCCATTAACTATCTTTCTTTTAGTGGTGATCTGCTTAGGAGTGCTCTGGACATATCTACATAATATCACTCCAGATATTTATCTACATTTTGAGAACCAGACTATCAAATAGCAAAGTTATGTGCTTATAGTTTGACCATGCTTTGCTCTACTGAGATAATCTTTACCTTTCTGTTAAGGGAACCAACTTGGTCATAATATATTGGTCATAATAGACAGACTTACCAATTCTATGTTGGCAAAGCAATATATTCTGTTGTAGAAATTTAAGCGGCAACAGAAAAGTGTTGTAGAAAATTAAGAGGTAACATTTAAAATGGCCTTCAGAGCTTTATGAAATTCCCTGAAGAAGAGAGCAAAAATGCTTGAACAAAAAGAATTCTGAAATGAAGCCTGAATAGTTAAAATAGTTTAAAAGGCCTTTCAAGAGTAAATAAACATGGGCATGGGGGTAAGTAGAAAATTATACAAGCTTTTTGGTTTTTGGTTGTCTTCAAGTCAATGAAGTCTAAGGAAAAAAATGGAATGCTAGGCTTTAAAGAAAAAAGTTGTTTAATCATCCCAGGAAAAATATAGGCAAAGAAAGCTATCGTATTTCTACTTTAGCTCATTTGGAAGAATTTATGCATGTTCTGAAATTACCTACAATTTCAGTAGGCAAGCAAATACAAACCTCGATTAAAAAGTCTAACCAATATTAAATTGAACCTCCCATGTACATAAATAAACGTTAAGTTTCTGCCCCCATGCTGTCAGTCAGGTTGGTCTACAGATGGATTATTTATGCCCAAAGGAATTATTATTGCTTCTCTGAGAGTTTAATTTATAAATCACTCACAGGAGAGAGGCTGAAGAAAATTAAGCAAGAAAACAAGAAATTAATCAGTGCCTCGCATGTGATTTTGGTAGAAATACATACAATGCTCACACTGACCTGGTTTCTATGTAAGTAAACTTCTTTCTTTGAAGTGGGATGCCTATGCCAAATTCCCCTCAGGATCACAACGACAGATGTCTTACTGAAGAATCTCCTCAAAGGCAACTTAACTGAACTATAGCTGGTTTAGAGTCTTCAACTGTTAAAAGTCAACTTCCTCATGCTGCTTTTTTGGTGTATTTGTTTGTTTGTTTGTTTGTTTGTTTGTTGTGTTTTGGTTTTGGGTTGGTTTGGTTGATTTTGGGTCTGAGAGAGTTTATAATTTATAATAGAAGCAGTCTTTACTCTTTGGACTCTTAATAATGGAATCATAGAATAGTTTGGGTTGGAAGAGACCTTAAAGGTCATGTAGTTCCAATCACCCTGCTATGGCCAAGGGCACCTCCCACTAGACCACATTGTGCAAGGCCCCATCCAGCCTCGCCTTGAACACGTCCAGTGATGGGTGGAGCATCCACAGCTTCCCTGGGCAATCTGTGCCAGTCTTACCACCCTCATAGTGAAGAACTTCTTCCTAATTTCCCATGTTAATCTACACTCTTCTAGTTTGAGGCCATGACACTTTGCCCTATCACTACAGGCCCTTGTAAAAATCCCCTCCCCAGCTTTCTTGTACTTTCCCTTCAGATACTGGAAGGCTGCCATAAGGTCTTCCAGGAATCTTCTCTTCTCCAGGCTGAACAAGCCCAGCCTGGAAAAGAGAAGACTCCATGAAGACCTTATTGGTCTTTATTGTAATATAATAGACTTTGATCTTGCAGTGAGTGCCTCAGTCCAGTGCTGAGAACCTCCTGTACTGATACCCACATACATGGTTAAGAAAAAATAGTTTACAAGCACATAGAGAGCAAGGGGACAACATCTGCATCTCATGAGTCAAAACTGCTCTACAATCAACTTAAATTAGGTCTGGGATTTAAGGCAGTATTTAAATATATTACTATTTAAAATGTCATGGCAGATTACTAGACTAACAGATTTAGGAAAGTTTCATTTCTGCAACCAATAGAAGACAAGGAAATGATATTGTCAGTCCCTCACAAGCCAAATTGAGATCCCATATACATATCTGGATGAATAAGAAACACATTTGTGTCAAAAGTCTATTACAAGGTTCTGGCTGACACTCTTCTTTATTAAAAAAAATTCTCAGTAACTTTATTTGTCCTCCAATTCTATCTTGTCTGCATTTTTGTAGTTCTATGCCAATATGCTAATAATTACACCATCCCTTTCATGTAGTTCATCACATACAATGGACATTTTTTTCTGTAATGACTGTAAATATGGTTCCTTTAATATAAATTAGAGAAATACAGTAATATAGATGCATTAAGGTTCTATTAGCAATAAATGTTTTCCTTCTCTGGTGGCAGGAAATATATTCCCCTGCTCCCAAATGAATATGTATAGTGTGCAGAAATTAGAAAAAAAAAAAAACAAAAAAACAATTCAGAAAAGGAAATGGTTTTGTTTTGTTCTCTAAACCTTTTCAGTTCTAACAGTCTCAGGATGTATTTACTGCATTTTTAGACAATCCTATAACTGCACATGTGAGGTGCTGGGGTTAAACCCCCAGCCCTGAATGAGGGTTGGTATACGGATGATGTCCACAACCAGGCAAGAAAGACCCTCCTGATGGGTTTTCACCCAGGCTCTGGCCTGCCTTGGGTGGGAACTGATGAGGAGATCACTCCCAGGTGTCCCCACCCTCCACATTAACTTGGAGGTGGGGCAAGAAGCCACCTTGATAAGAGCTGACCCTGCTTGTAGTGGGGTTGGGAGGTATGTTTATATAGTGGATGTGCTGTGTGGGGCTCCTGACTATTGGAAGGGCTCCTTGACTCTTCATAGCCAAGTGGAGTTCCCAGGACAGCAAGGCCAGGTTGTGTCTGAGTCCCTACAATATAACTGGGCTCCTGGCCTGGCTGCTCCTATCTTGTATAGCTTGGATCATTGCCTGGCTCAATCCATTCTTTGTGTCCACTGTCGTGGGTGAGTGCACTGACTTGTTCCTCTGGTTGTCTGGCACTTTGGGTCTCTTGTGTGTGAGGGGGGCGTGGAGGGAGGAGGTTGGCTGCTTCTCTGCCTGTTAATGATGATGTCATTCTATGTTGGGCAAGTGCTCAGCAGGAGAATATGGTGGAAGTAAATTAGTACAAAATACCTTTTCAGGAATTATCTAATGGATGTGAAAAAAAACCAAAACAAAACAAACCCCACACAGGTAGAAAGCTAAATAAGGATGTGAATGTTAATCATTCCACAGCTGAGACAGGTGTCTGTGCAGAGACTCAGCTTCTCAGTTGGTATAAATCAACTGACACTTGTCAGAGCTCTGGTGCTTTGCATCAGCTGAGGATCCAGCTTCATGTTTCTCCCAAAATAAAAGACAAGATGTCGTTGAAGTCTGCTCATGTCACTAATGGAAGTATTTTAAAGAAAAAGAGGGCAGTCAAGCAGCAATTCCTATTTACACCCAACAGCAATTTAATATCCAGTCCACATTAACAGCTTGGAGAAATCTTTGTGCAAAGCTGCTACTTTACATTACCACATTCTTGTGTTCCAGGATGGACATCTTTCCTGGAATGTGTGACCAGTTAAACAATCATCATATTTTTGGTGGGAAAAACTTAGTTCTTATTGCATGTTTAATACACCACTGTCTTTATTTTTTATTTTTTTTAATTTGGTCTATGAAGTGTAAATGAAGACATTTCATGTTTTTGCCTGGAGAGTGGCAGCAGGTTTAGTAACAGAATTATAAGAACAATGACGGGAGTAAGGAATTCATCATCATCTTAATTTAATGCAGCTCAGGAAGACTGCAGTGAAATACAACGTTCCTAACTGGTAATTACTCTGCCACGTGAGCAACATGGTAGTATGGAAACATTGGCCAAGAAAACAAAGTAATTTTACATTATAAAAAGTGTTAATAGTAAATTGAAAAAGTTTTTGAGAAAACAGCTGTTATTCCTATTTCTTCATGTTCTCCATTGTTTTCTATTAATAACCAATAGATAGCCAAATATTTGGGCCCTGACGATCTATGAGTAATCTGTGCTTTAAGGCATGTAGGTGAATACACCTCTGGAAGAAGCAGTTCCTTGTTGAGGATTTGCCCTCTGCTCAGGAGAATGCATTTCCACCAGGAAGCTGGATTTTTTTTTCACCTTTGTCTTACTCATATATGAATATTTATTTATAATGGGAAGGGATGAGTTATTGATACATAACTTCTTGTGATATATATGATGTGCTAAGTTGCATATAGGTTGTCCAGCAGGACTTTGTAACAGTAATGGAATAGTTGAGGAGAGGAAGAAGGCACATACTGAATTCTAACTGGGAGATGTGTGTCAAGTGCTGCATTAGAACATTAACTTCATCTTTAATAGGCCTGCATTGTAATTATAGGCAATGTTACTGTAGCAGTGTTACAAGACTTTTTGGGACACAAATATTCTGTTTGTGCAGTGACTAGAGCAGTGTGACTCCAAGAATACTAGTGACTTACTCCAAGTAAGTACATGGTTACTCTTATTGATGATATTGGTGTTGTATCACTGAAAGAACAGAAAATCTCTTGCCACTCATTCTGCTAGAAGCTATTTGTTTTGTCATAACTCAGATCAAGATGATGAGCTTACTGAAGCCAGGAGAATTTTTCTTTGCATCTGGTATGAAATGTCCTACATGTACTTTAAAACAATACATCTTAATATAGAACGAGACAGCTGAAAAAGAGATTCCCATCATCTTGGAAATTTCTTTTCCTAACCTCTTCTTCCCCAAAATAAGAGTGAAAAGCCAAATGTCATTTTCTAGAACTGTATTATTAATTCTTCTGCTATCTGGATTATGATGTCAACTCTTTCATTTACTTCAGTGGCATGAGAACGTTTCTTTCTTCTAATGTTTCTTGATATTACTTAGAAGAATTTCTCACTGCATCCATATTGACATAAATCCACTGAAATAATGATTCCTAAGGTCCATGCATATGATGATTCAGATAAATTGAATTTAATTCAATGGTAAATTTAATTCAGCAGTAAAAGTCCCACAATAACTAGATATTCTTATGCAAATCTTCTTTTAAATTTTTTAATTGGCTTTGTTTTCTTTGATAGCTCTGTGGACTTGTAGCTCACTTCTTCCAAACTTAAATTCATGATTTTTTTTTTTTTTTAAGGTATAGATCAATGCTTAATACTTTTTTGAAATCCACCACAGAATTCAATTTTACTTTATTCCTTAAGCAAAGTTTAAAAATCTTATTGTTAATGATAATTTGCTGATTTGTACTTGCTACTTTTTAACCTGATTAATTCTGTTTTCTGTTCTTTCTAGCTCTAGAAATTAAAAAGCTCTGGGGATTTGTTATTGTTGTAAAATATTTCTTTACGATTCAAAGGTAAATAAATCAATTGTGTGAAATGAATAAAAGTTGTGAAAAGTCCAGATGGAGCTTTCTAACCATTAAATAGGTAATCAGCATTTTGCTTAGCAACCAACTTCAATTATTCTAGTGAATCTTGGAGGTGGAAACAGAAGTGGAAGATCTGATGCTTAACTAAAATTGATTGACTCCACAAAATGTCCTTGAATAAAAGGGTGTAAATAACCTGACCTCTGGAAATTATTCTACAAAGGCTACTTAAAATGATTAGGTCATCTTGAAGGTGTTTGATTACTTGTAAGTCTGTTGTCAGAAGGGTGTTACAATTTTCTAATAGTTTTGCATGTTGCCTCTCAAATGAAAATGATTTTTAGGGAGGCTATAATGAAGTTGCTGCTGCTTCAGATGAAGGAGACGCATGAGATACAGTATGATGAAAACATCAAGCTATTAACCAGCTACTCTTCCTAGTAAAACTAGTTTTTTTAGAAATGTAGACAGACCTGGTTATAACAATGACTACCAGAACAAACCTGGGCTGGAAGTAATTGGACCAAGTATAAACAAATAGTCAACTACTGCCCTTCCAAAATTAGTGGGAGCAAAAAGGCACCTTCAAAGACCAAGTCATCTCATACTCAAAAGATGTTTAACATAGGTCAACAAGATCACCTGCCCATGTACCTGCTTTATTTTTATATGACATGAGGAGGAAAGAGATTCATCTGACAAAATGTTGGTACCTACATTGGTACTAAAATAGTACCATTTATCACAGTCTGAAATATTCTAGAGGCATCTCTACTTTATGTCTGTTTCCTTCTACCAGCTTCATGAATTTGAACTACATCTCACCTATAGAGGCACCAGGATGGGTAAGATTTTTCGCAGTCTTGGTGTTTCAGATGTGGTCAACCTGATCACTAGTTGGATCAAATTGGGCTATAGCTTCTAATACAGAAAGGTAATGACAAATTTTTTTGTAGTCTTTGGAATTCATATGAGAACAAGTGGCACATAAGCCTAGTTAAAAAACAAAACCAAATAAACTAAACAACAATAAAAATAAAATAAAGTAAAAAACACCTCCAAAACCTATATATAGTACATCAAACCATCTTCTAAAACTGATTCCCAAGGATTTGGAGGAAAGAAAATAATGAAAAACTTTTGTCATCATGCATGATGGCATGCTAATGTGGTTCTTTTTCACTTTTTCTGTTGTTGCCATGGAAAAAAATATATATACTTAACTCAAATATTTATGAGAATTTTTATGTGAGCTCAAGAAAAAGAATAACCCAGTAGTGGAAAAGTTCAAAGTTAATAAAAGCATTCAATTTAAAATAAGTCATATCTGTGATGACTTATTGCATTACTGGACTCCAGAAAAGAGGTGGAAGAAAGCATCAGTAGAAACAGTGAAGTATTGCATTAATCTGAAATTTGTTAAAATCAGTTTCATCACCTCACTTTGGAGACACTTTTATAAGGAATGGTATGTTGCAGTTTCCAACATGAGGACCTCCTTGGGATAAGCCCGTCTTCAAATCCATACTTTATATGTGCACAATGTGACTATTAAAAGTCCTTGTCCCTGAGTAGCCTGAGGGGAGAAGAGTGAAACAAACTTGTATGACATTATGCTGAGCAACCAGAAGTTAAGAGAACTTTCTAGTTTAATTTTCAAAAAACTGATTCGTATGCACTTGATTGAAAGAACTTGTATGATACCAAGATCATCTTCAACTGCACCATCTGGTAGCAGCTCATAGTCTTACAGTAGCTAAGTGTGATGAAAGCAAATTTAACAATTAATGCAGATGTGTCTTTAGAGGATTCATTGTATATCTCTGTTCAGATCTGTCCACTAGCAAGTTTATGGTGCAAAAGTATCTTTTGGCCTGATTTTTACCTCATTCTTATGAATTTTGAACCAGGATTTGCACAAGAGGTTGAAGATCTGCATGGTTGCAGTGAAGCCATGTTAGGGATGAATCATACCCTCCCCTCTTCTAAGAATAATAATGTTTTTTCTATCCCTTCATGAAATTTAACAGTCTGCCAGGTGGCAACCACCATTTCAGAGACATATGCTTGAAAGGCAAAATGTCTATCCAGTCATCCTGACACAATTGCCCTCACAAATGTGAATCCAGTGATAACTATACTGGATTTGAAGCTGTGCAGCAAAATTAAACTCATGGTCTCAGAGGCTTTTAAAAACCATTTGGCCTGACGATAAAATCACTCTGAGCCAGCAAATGCTTTCTTTTTCTATTTTATTTTCTCATCTAAAGTGTCCCCAAAGTAGATGGGGCATTGTTTCCACTTTTTTAAAGATGCAATTGGTAGCATAGTGAACAAAGATGCAGACATCTGGACTAGCTCTGAGCCAAAATTCTTGATGTCTTTTCTAACGCACTGCTTATCCTTCAGATTTGCTGGAGGTTAAAAAGTAAGAAAAAAACAAGTCAAAACAATACCCCTTGTGCACACATACTCACAAAATCTTGCACTTACAGGATTTTCTGTTAGAATTTATAAGCCTGAACCAAGGCAGTAAAAAGGACTCCTGGATTTAGCTGTGGTTACGTTCAGACGCTATTCATTGCTTCCTTCCAGACTTCTCTAACACCCAAAGGATGAGCTGGATAGACAATAAACACATGTGGCAGGTAAAAAGTATGACCAGGCCCATGTCTTGCTTCATGGTCTTCAGTCAGCAGGTAGTTCCTACATCATAGACCTGTAGGAGTCCAGAGCAATCTTGCAAAATGAGCTTGGGATGGGAAGATCTGGTAATCCATGTTGTCAGATTTACTACAGATGCACTATAGGTTCCCTGTGTGTACACATGGGGTTGGGTCCTTCAGTATTTATATTGTTTTCTTATGCACTGAGTGCTTATGCTTTCCACCCCCCCATTGAAGCCTCTTTCCAAATGGATCCATGATGTTGCAGCCACCACTGGTCTCAATTTACCTTCGGATTAATGTTTTGTTTCATTCTAACAAAGACAAATTCAAAGGCTAGAAACTGTCCCCTAGCTAGTTACACAGATCAAACAGAATTCAAACAGAATTACAAGTTTCACATTCAAAAGTAACACAAAGAAAATAAAATATTGAAGGAGGTACTCAACAGAAGAATGAAAAAGTAGAATATGCAGAGCTTTCCCTTTAGAGATTTTTCAGAGATGACTGTGTGTGGGTTCACCTCTATCTTTGCTCTTTGATTTCAGTAGGTCCCCACATTTTTTGCAGCAATGAGGTTAGTTGATCTTATATGGGCTACTTCCTCCAAGCTAGCCATCTACTGTGCTTTTCAGATGAAGCATTTCTAGTTTTCTTGAACTAAATAAGGGTATGTAGGTGCTCTTCTCTATGGCAAATTGCTTGAGTAATCCATTGGCCTCAGGAAAGGGAGCAAGAAATTAAAAACCTTTTTACACAAAACAAAGAATTAATTAAAAATTATTTGTTTTACTATCATTTGTATCAGGGGGTATTATTTTATTACACTCTTTACAGCTGAAATCAGATCACCTTGTAACACAGTGGTACTTTTAGTAGCAAAGTTTATTCACCATGGCTTTAAAAGAAAAAAGATTTTAAAAAATGAGAGCAGGTGTTCTGTACTCCAACACATATTCCCACTAGAGGTGCTTCATATTTTTGATGCACCCATCTGTGTGGCCTTACCTCAGGTGATTAGTGACTCTAAAAGAGATGACATTTGCAGCTTACTGATATCACACACTGGCCAGCACTATATCAATCACTGCTGCCAGATGCAAATGCAGCCTGTCACCAAAAGACATCCCTTTTCCCAAAGCAGTTTTATGTCAAGATGAGAGCAGTGTGTTCCTACTTGAGCTAACACAGACCAACTCCACTGAAGTCTATGGAATTATACAAAAGTTAAACTAGGTTACATTGACCTACATGTGGTAAAACCTTCTTTCATCTACTCCTTTATAAACTCAGCATGACTGCAGTGATCTTAGTGGTGTTACTGCACTGTTATACTGCTGCACCAGGGGTGTCCGTGCAAATTTAGCCCATATTTTACTACTAGAACTCAGTGGAATTTTCCCTATGGACTGTTTTTATAAATAGGAAGCACTGATCATGGGAATGAAATATGGGACTGCAATAATTTAAACAGAATCTACAAGAGACTTCCCTAGAGCAGCATCTGAAAGATATTAAGAAGCATCCCAGTTCATTTTAAGCCTTGGATATCCATTTTCTGAAAACTTAGATTGGGACAACTGGCTAACTATCCCAGAATTCTGAGTAGTATTTGTTCCTAGATTCCTGTCTCTTTGGACTGCCCCATGACTGACTCAGTAATCTCAAACTTCAAAATTTCTTACCTTGTACACTAGAACTATTAGTGTCCCTAGGATTAACAAATAGGATATCAGACAGGGCTCCTAAGCTTTTCTACACTCAGGACTTTTTTTTTTTTTTCCCTTTTCAGCCGGAATCACAGTTGCCTTATTTATTAATGTAAATTTCTGAATTTAACACATGTACAACATTTCTACTGCTGCATTAAAGATACTTACAAAACTTGACTTGGAAATATATACCAGTATCTTGAAATTTTTCCATATTCGTTTCCATTATCCAATTCTCATCACTGAATTGTTGAGATCCTATTATTATTATTAGACAGTTATTTTTGATAGTCATATTCCAATAAGTAGCTTGGGGAGAGAGTCATGCTAATATGATGTTTTCCAGTTCATTTTTCCAGGCCAGCTCAGATCACGGGTGAAATGGATGTACAACTAACAGCTCTTCAGCCTGTAAATACATCTTTACTGGTGCTATCAAGCATCCAGACCCTTTCAGACCTTTATGCTATCTATTTTCAGATGCTTACTTGAAGCACCTAAGTCTCCAATGCTTACGTTGCAGAATCCAAGGGGCAGAGTTCTTGGGTGTATCCTGACACCATGTAGCATAATTCATGGCATCATAGAATGGTTTGGGTTGGAAGAGACCTTAAAGATGGTTCAGTTCTTCTCCTCTGTCCCAGGTCTTGATTTCTGTGTTGTGAAACTCAAGTCATGAGGACAAGAAGGGGATGCAGGACACTTGGATCCGTATACTGACCTGGAAAAAAGAGGAATTCAAGACAATTCAGACATATTGATGTGTATCAATCATACAGATGGAGGACTTAAAAACTCTGCATCTTCCCTTGATATTCATTGGACACATCATCAGTTCTAGCTGGTGATGTGATCAAGCAAATTCTGTTGGAGTGACTCACAGGAGAAGGATTCTCTCTGGTTCTGGTCTCTCTGCTCTGATGACACCTCACCTGGAGGTACCAGCTCTGGAGTCCTCAGTGCAAGAGAGACATGGACCTGATGGAGAGGGTTTAGAGGAGGTCCAGAAAAGTGATCGGAGGACAGGAATACAGCTGCTATAAGGACAGGCTGAGAGAGTTGGGGTTGTGCAGCCTGAATACGAGAAGGCTCCAGGGAGACCTTCTTGTGGCTTTTCAGTACTGAAAAGAGTCCTATAGGAAAGATGGGGACTGACTTTTTAGCATGGCCTATTGTGACAGGATGAGGAGTGGTTTTAAACTGAAAAAAAAGGGAGATTTAGGCAACATAGAAGGAAGACATTTGTTACAATGAAGGTAGTGAAACTTTGAAACAGGTTGCCCAGAGAGGTAATAGATGTCCCATCCCTGGAAATATTCTAGGTCAGGACTCTTAGCAACCTGATCTAGTTGAAGGCGTCCCTGCTCACTGCAGGGGTGTTGGTCTAGATGACCTTTAAATGTCCCTTCTAACCCAAAGCATTCAAAAATAGTCAGACTGGAGGTGTATAGCTAGGAAATGGACTTATGTGTCTGATTTTATGGCAGATGAATAGTAACTGTGGAATGCTAAATGCTAGAGCAGATTCAGAGCAGTTTCAGTGGGTATAGTGCCACTGCAGAATTTTAACAACCATGGCCACAGTCAGTCCCATTAACTTCTGTGGGAGTCTTTACAATAGCTTGTGGGACACTGCTTCAGAGAAACCTGGTGCTTGTTCATCAACCCCATCCATTTCTCCTAGAGTTTTATAGCTTTCTAGTCTTGCAGCTCTGAAATATTTATAGACGCTTGCAATTACTGAAATGCCTCCCTGGGAAACATTCAAGCTGTTGTTTTAAAAATGTTTAAATATGGCTTCTTTTAACAGCTATTTCTGAATTTAGAGGCAAAATATATCTTGCATTTTACAGTATATAAAGTTCTCACTGGAGAGAAAAGTGGCCATCCTTCTCTCTGCCCCTGCCCTTTCTGGGTCCATCATTCTGAAATGCTCTTATCTGAAACTCTACAGAAGAGGAAGGTAAAAAGAGAGCTGAAATAATTTTTTTTTGTATTTTCACCTAAATGGCATTCTTCCTAGTCTTGTATCTTAGCTTCAGCTCAGTTTCAGTTTCTAAAATATAGAAAATAATATAAAATAATAATAATAATGGTAGTAATGTTCATCAAAGAATTATGACAGTATCAATAATATCACACTGTACTTCACTTTACAGCTTGCAGGATTTTATAAAAGGGTCACTATTATTATCCCTAGGACTTTTTTTAATGCATGGTAAATGCAGAGAGTAAAGAAGAAATTAATTTGTTCAAGGTCACTCCATAGAGCAACAGAAAAGCTATGAATTGAAATCCAGTTTTCTGAGTGCCACGCCAGCTCTTTAATGTACACTGACAATGTTCCCACAAAGGATAGCAGGCACTTAACAAAATACCACAGCATTAAATCAAAAGCACCACATTAAAGATTTTTGCATTGCACATTTTATAGTCTCTTCCCTTTTATGAATTCCAGAAATTCATATTTATTTACAAGACACAAAGGAGATGTAGATGATGCCCAGTGGCTGTTACTACTAAAAACATTTCAGACTATTATTTTTCTGGATAAAATGTGTTGGGATCTTCTTGCAGGTAGGATGCATAACAAGGAATAAAAAATAATTAGTGTTGATGTTACTGTGTTGAGATGACATGAAGATGCAGGCAATACATGCATAGATTGGCTAGTAGATATGATATTGGCTTCTTCCCTGCCTTTTTCATAAAATATTACACTGCCTGAAGCAAAATCTCAGGTTCTTATATCCCAGTACGATCTGAGCAAGGCCATGATACTCCCATCTTGCTTTTCCACTGGAGGAATCAGCTATCACCTGATCCCACAAACTATCATCATTAAAGGATCAACAATATTAAAACTGTCATTAGTATTTGAATTTTTGAAGATATTTTCAACTCTAGCTTTGAGCATAGACTTTCTCAGTATCATTTTGAGCTAGTGTGAAGATCCTACAACAACCAAAGCCAGCAGAGAAATCAAGAAGGTTAAAAATCCCTTTTTTGGATGGTCTCAGAAGTTAAGTAAACATTAATTTGTGTGCAGCATTCTTTGTCCAGAGGCAATCCCAGTTTGCCAATTATTAACATTACTTTTGATTAGTTCAGTAAACCTCAAAGGGTAAATGCTGCATTAATAATGAGCTGTAGGCATTAGCAGGACGTGTGAAGATCTTGCTCTACTGACTGTGGGTATTCCCACTGAGAATATTTGTAGAAACACAGTATTAATAATGAAGCTATTAAACAGCTCCAGATTTTCAATGACTTGGAGAATTTGTGGCACTTAAATTTTTAAAAAATCTTTTAAAAATCTTGATATTTTTTCTAGGATGGGGAATGTAAGTGGATTTAATGCAGTTTAAAAGAAATTAAAAGAATGGGATCAGCTTTTAAATTTTCAATTTAAATAATCTAACTTTGACACTAAGCTTGGTAAGAAAACAGTGAATTATATTGTCCACTGGTGTAACTTTTTCAAGATACATTTTTTTTTCCTGAGAGACCAATTCTTGTTTATTCCAGTGTTTCATAAAGGACTGCAGATCACTCTAATATAGGAGGGTGGCAGCTCTGTCCAGTTGTTAATTACTTCTTCCTTATGGAAAATGTGCATAGTTGAACTTTATGGATAATTGAACTGGGAGGTCTGTAACAAAAAGATAGACTGGTTGAAGCTAAAAATCCTAAATGTGTGTGATAAGAAATTTTCCATTCAATTGAATATGATTTTTTTAATTACAAAATAATAAAAAGATGACATTTAAAAGCAACACATTTCATTATAAGGTATTTAATAAAATCTAAGAGGCTAAAAAAAGACCATATATCTTCATTGCTTTTGGATATTCACCTGAAGAATTCAACAATTAACTGCTTGCTTGGCCTGTGAGAGCCCTGGGTTCAATTCCCAATTTTTTATGGCAAAGCTTTTGGATCTTAGACAATATTGTAGAGTTTTATGATTCTGAAATCTTCTCAATTTCTTCTATTCTTATCACTTTATATTGCATAACAAAACTTTCAAGGAAATCAGAGCCTGGATTTTTTTCTTTAGTGAATATCTCAACCAAAACATTGTATTGCCCAGCAAAACTACATCAAATCATGATAGAACAAAACACAACAGTGTTGTGAAAACAAGACCTTGCTATAGTTCTCTGCTTTCAGTCAAGCAGAGGTTAAATTTTTATTATGGATACAAGTGGTATAGTGTAAGAGTTTTTTATCTCCTATATCCATGTCAGAGTACTTTCTCCTGTGTGAGCAGAAAACCACTTTCAACAGAGGTAATAGGAGCTTAAGTCATTTCTGATAGATGGAAAAAAGAAACTTGAGCCTTACTCTAATTGGGCTTAACCACTGACATATTACCTCTAGCAAGGATATCACCACCTTTATTTATTTACTTCTGTGTAAATAAATAAAAACTCTAACGTTTTTGAGGAATTGGTGTCTGGTTCATTAAATTTTAGGATAGCTGAAAGCTGAGTCCTATTATAAATTTATTATTTTACTACTATGACTACTAATAGTAGCAAGACCAACACCAATACATGCTGTTTTCACTAGGACCCACATGACTCCCCTCACAGAATCAAATTAGTGGGTGAAAATATAGAGGTACTCTGAAGAGCAATGAACACCTTGATTAATTAAGATTCAGGTATTGTTAAAATTGTTATATTTTTTTGACAGTGTAGATCAGGCTATGAAGAATATCAGATTATTGTGATTTATCAATATGGGCTCAAGAAAAGAAAAATATTTATGAGTAAACATATTTCAAAACATGGTTAGTTTTCCTTTTGTTTAGACCTCAGTGTCCCCTTTGTGCTTGTTATTCTCACTTAGGTCTCACAGAGCTGTCAGACTCTGCTTAAATCATCTTTATACTCTTTACATTATAGTAAGCAAAGAAGCTGTCCTGTGGTAAATGTGCAGTAAAAAGCCAGATTCTCAACAGAATTTCACTAGATTTTTCACTAGAACATCCCAAACAGCTTTTATGGAGTACCTCTCCAACACTCATCTTTAGTCACTGGAAATATTCCTGGTTATCTTAATAGGTTCAGTTCAGGTTTTTGTGAGGAGAGGATAACATCAAACCTGTCAAAAGATTTATGTAGCACTAGAAAACCTTGGTTAATGGATTTGAGTCAAAATATATGTGGGTATTTACTAGACATAACAGTTCACAGAGAAATGGTGCTCAGGGATGCAACTGAACAGAGCGCAAGATGAAAATATCATAATGTGTTTTCCTAGTTAATAAAAAAAAAGCACTATTAAATAATTGAAAATGTTCCTCTCTCCTTTTTTCTTCTTCTTTTTTTTTTTTTTTTAATGTTGTCTCCCTTGGAAAATCAGACATTTTAATTTAGATCTGAAAATACTTACATTTTTTTTTTCAATTTTCTTTATAGAAAAATGATGTTCTTATTTTTGTTTCTATTTTGAAAGGAAGTTAAGAAGACAGAGGTTTTCTGAGAAAAATGAAAAGTGTAGGTGAAAATGAAATATTTCATTATTTTCAATAAGTCAAAAATTATATTAAATTTCCTATGCAAAACACTTGGAGTAGCACTTCAGCAGTTTGAAGAATGATTCCTGAGGAAAGGACCAATTATATAAAAAGATTGGACCTGGTTTTCCACTTTGTAATAAACAATACAATCTAATTAATCACTTTTCTTCTCAGTCAATTTAGTATTAAATGAGGTTCTTTGTTTCACCAATATATATCTGAATTTAATGTTTGGGCTTCCCTATATATTAAATTTGCTATTGTATGAGTTAATGTGGAGACACAGACCATCAGTCAAAGACTGAGAAATGAGCTCATACTCTTTAAGGTGGAGAGACTGGTTGCTTTCTCACTGTTTAATGTCTGTAAATTCCAAAGTTTAAAATATATCAGTCGCCTAATCATTTGGTAGATGTGTGGATCGTGTGTGGTTTGCCATTCTGAAACAACCCTTCTATCAAAAATATACAAAACTATTTTATGATTGAATATAGAAAAAGTATTTTTAAAGCTGTGAAAAACAGTAGAAGCATCTTGGAGGTCAGAATATTGCTGGAAAATGAACATTTATGCCTATTACATTGAGAATAAAAAAAAATAACATTTATTTCCTTTAATGGTTAGATCTATATGTCATAGAAATGTATGGATGGATAAATGAATGAATCAACAAGAGTACAAAATGTTCCATTATAATGACTGCTATACACAGAATACATGACACTTAGTTCATCCAAACTTAGACACTTTAGAAGTCCATTATATGGTACCTTGTTATAAAGCAACAAAACAAAACCATGACTGCAATTTTTCTGATCAGTATTATTTGTCATCCTCTCTGATAATTCTCCAAAGATTGTGAGATTCTCATTGCCCCTACAACACATAAATCAAAATATATGTTTTCACAGAGTTTTAGACTTTGAATCTTTAAATAAGTCGATGCAGACTTTGCACTGTAAATAAGATAAAGCATAAATTCCTACTGTTCTTCCACTGGGAAGTAGATTAAATATGTAAGGAACAAACCAGAGTCTGCCAGCAGCACTTAAGTTGGGGTGGTAAGTCATGCAGCATACAGACCTGTCACTGAAACTGAACCCTAAGCTTGGATCTTATTTGCCAAGAAAAGTTTTAAATCCAAATTTTTCACTGCCACACATAAGTGTGTGAAAGAGATTTTAAAATCCAATGAAGAAAACAATACCTCAAAGAAATACAAACTCCTAATTATACATTGCCTGCTAGGGTATAGGCTCCTAGAAAGCTTATGATAGTAAATTCCATAGTGTGATTCCCACTCTGGATGTGTTGTGTTAAGTTGTAAAGGCAGAATTAGGGAATTTTATATATTGGGATTTTCAAAAGCACTTAACTTCCCAAGTTCGAGTTAAATTGCTCTACATTTTTAAACACTTAACTAACTTTGAATATCTGCTTCAAAAGCCCTGGTCTTTCTTGTTCCCCTTGCATACAATCCCCTCAATTACAATAGCTGAGCACTTTGTGGTTGTTAATGGATTTTATCCCTGTGAGACACCTCTCACAACTCTGAGAGAATGGCACAGGGAATAGATTTAGAGGCCAGGCTCATGCAGAGAGTCTGGGATGAAGCCAAGAAGTGAACTCATCCTCCTCTCAGTTTCAATCCACTGCTCTATCTGGTCACCCCTTCTTTGCTCCTGGAAAGGCCCAGAGTGGGAGCAGGCAGGATGATGGCTTAAATACACTTTTGTCTCTTTTTCATTATTGTCTGACTCCTTCCCTAATTATTTTATTCCTTGTGCTAATATGCAACAGATTGTCTTGAACATGACATGGTCCACTAGACTTTCACTTCACTGCAAGTTCATTACTTAGAAATTGTAATTGTAATGCTTCATTTGTCTTTGATGTTACTTCATAAGTGACAATTTTGAGACTCTGCAGAGAATAGCCTAATGTTCCTGCAGTCCCTAATGTGTCACATGGTAATACTGCACTAAACACTTAGACTTGCTGCTTACTCCTTTTATCACAGTGCTCTAGAGTGAGACATGAAAGCCATGAAAACAAATATCCCTCTGGACTAGGGTTCAGACACTGAACTGGGTCTCGCTGTGGAAAAAAATAAAGTTCAAGTGAGGCAAAATGAGATTAAAACAATGGAAAAAATAGAGAAGAACTAAAATTAAAAATTGATTTTTTTTGTTCTTTGGGAAATCTCAAACACCATGGATTTCCATTCTTTACATAGAACACATTTTTGTGTTTTCAGAATGAATCAAGGAGTGTGTAGGGAGATTCATCGTGGTGGGGGAAGCTGCACAATTAAGATTAAAACCATGTGGAAGTGTTCTCATTGTCATCATTTGAATGATAGGAATGTACAGTAATCAAATATAATATGACACAAATTAAAATTTTAAAATGTGCTCGTGTTCTTCATAGAAAAAAGCATTTCAAAGCCTTTATACGTTTTGTGATTATTTTGATGCCTTTTTTGGCTTTAAGCTCTTACAGTATCCTGCAGACACCTCGCCACTGATCCTAAACATCATTAGTTTAAGAAAGAGGTTTTGCATGACTCTGCAGCTCTGCACTCATGCTGCTTCTCCTCCAGCTGAAGTCATATTGAGGTTTGTGACATCTCACTTAGAGGAACACCATTAGAAAGAGTTATGGCCTCAGGTGAGGGAGAAGCAGCAGGAACAGATGAGGTGTTCAGGAGTGAGTCTCATGTTTGCGTAGAAACATTTGTGAGATCAGATTTAATGATCAGAAAAAAAGAGAGAGAAAAAGAAAGTGCTACAGAATGGAACTTTCTCCCATAGATTTTTTTCCAAGTTTTGCAGGAAGCATCTGGGACTGAGACTCCAAATGCAATGACATTTTACTTGCCAAAATACAGCAGAGGGAGAAATAAAATGGGATCACAGCACATAAGTCTGAATTAATCCTTCTCTCCTCTTCATGTTGCTTTAACTTTCATACATGACCTCTATCATTAGGAAGTCTAAGAGTCTGGGCAAACCTACAGTGATGTAAACTGATGAAGTTTTTCAGTGTGGCTTCATTAATTTGTAGTGCAGGTGATATGACCCTACAAACATCACTGGAATTACATTTGATGCCTACCACAAATTCAGAAAATGGCTTTGAAAGACATGACTGATTATGCTACATTTGCTTCTTTGAAAGACAGTGGATATTTCTGTTTGGAACTTTTAATCCCCTATGACATTTCAAGTGTAACTAGTATAATCATAATCAGACTTAAGCCCAAAGGATCTAGAAATGAAAAAGAGTAATTACATTATCAGATTAGAAGAAAAATTGCCACAGTCTTAAAGGGATGATAGAGGTTTAATTGCTATGTGAAAAATGTTTCATTTTTTACAGGAAAAAAAAAAAAAAAGGAATCTGAATATGTACTTCAGTATAACCTTCATGTTGTGTTCTGTGGGAAGCGAACACTTGAGACAGTGGAACACACTCTGGGTTTCTGAGCAGAGAAGGAAAACCTGAATTTTTCTGGTCTAAGAATGAGGGGATGCAGGTGCAAGGAGAAGATCTGGGGCAGAGAAAAGAGCTATGAAATACTGGGAGACAGCAGGGATGATACTCCCAGCTCCTCTTGCTGTGGAGGGATTTGGGGGATATGGAGAATGACCAGTAACATTGAAATTTGTTGGTTTTTCTTTTTTTCCCCCTATTAATAGCCATTGCTCCATACTTCTGTCTGGAGTGGCAGAAGCAGCCAGCCCACCAGTGGCATAGGCAGAGGAGGAAAGAGGCTGTGGCCACGTTGCCTCTGATGGTCTATGGTTTGAGGTAACCATCTCCTCTCTCTAAAGCTAGAAATGGCATTGTCCATGCAAAGGTTATAGGTGTAAAATGGAATTCTTTCAATTTCCTAATCTATGTTTTTTCTTCAACTTCTTGAATCTACAAAGAAGAAATTATTCTGGATTGAATCCCACAGATCCTCATGGCAATTTCCACAGAATGCTATTAGTATTTGAAGACTCCCTTCAATGTTTGGCCATGCTCACCTTGCATTTCTTGGTCCATAGACTATGTTTACACTGGTCACTGCAATGCCACAGCAAGGCATCTGGAAATCACCTACGAGTGTTCAGCCCTTGTCATTTATCACTGGTGTGGCTTCAGTGCTGGCTGTTGTAACCCCCCCAATTCTCACACACCTCTCAGAGGCCAGTACAAGCCAGGAGAAGTTCCCATAAGGCAGCTTTTCCATCACCAACCTTCTTTGAGGGAAGAAGAAAGTTTAGCAGTTTAGAAATAAGTTGTGCTGTACCAAGTTGACTTCAGGGAGAAGAATGTGCCCTAATCTGTTTCTCAGACATAATCAGGCACTCTATCAGGTGCAGACTTTTAAGCATCCTCTCCATCTTTTCTCAGAGCTGGATAGATTTAGTATCTTCTAAGCTAGATGTTAGCCACACCAGCAGGGATGTATTACCCTCATAACTCCCACTTAGAGGCAGAACTTACTAATTGGGGCTTGGTGCAGTGTTTACTCAGTTTGTGACCATTTTTTAGCACAGACATGTAGCCATGCAGCTCTCCACAGGTGACTTCCATGACATAACAAAAAAATGTACTTCCCAAAAATAATTTTTCACTTTTGGTTGTAAATTCAAGGTGTCAGTGAATTTACTGTCTCGTTGAAGAAGCTAGTAGGAGCTGAAATTTCAGTGCTGTGGTATTATTCTGATAAAATCAATAATAAAAAAATACAAATCTGATCAGTTGCCATGACTTCAAGCTATATTTTGCCAACATGTTTCAGAATGCCAGTCATGCTGTCGTATGAAACAGAGTGCTGTTTTCTTTGGATTCTCTGCTATCACTATGAGCTTTTTTTGCTTAACTGTTGAATTGCTGCTTTCCTGCTAAGTGAACAGGATGGGATATGACATACATAAAATTAAAAATAGGAGCACAGGGAAATAGTACTTCTAATTCAGCTCAGAATGGACTTGACAATGCCAGCTTGTCAGCACGGATCCATCAAGGGCAAATCATGCTTGACCAATCAGATAGCCTTCTAGATGTTGTGACTAGCTGGGTAGATGAAGGGGAGAAGTGGACGAAGTTCAGCAAGGACAAGTGTAGAGTCCAGCACCTGGGGAGGAATAATGTGCTGCAACAGTACAGGTTAAGGGCTGACCTGCTGGAAAGCAGCTCTGCAGAGAAGGACGTGGGAGTCTGCATGGACAACAGGTTAGCCACGGGCCAGCAGTGTCCTTTTGTAGACAAGTAGGCTAACGCTATCCTGAGGTATGTTAAGAAGAATGTGACCAGCAGGTTAAAGAGATTCTCCTTCTCTGCACTAGTGAAGCCACAGCTGGGGTACTATATCCAGTTCTGGGCTCCCCAGTTCAAGAGAGGCAAGGAACTACTGGAGAGAGTCCAATCGAGGCTACAGAGATGATTGAGGGACTGGAGTCTCTCTCTTGTGAGGAAAGGCTGAGACACCTGGGGCTGATTACACTGGGAGAAGACTGAGAAGGGTCTCCTCAGTGCTTCTAAATACCTAAAAGGTAGGTGTTAAGAGGATGGGGCCAGTCTCTTTTCAGTGGTGCCCAGTGATAGGACAAAGGGCAGTGGGCACACACTAGAACACAGGAAGTTCCACCTAAACATAACAAAAAAAATATTTCCTGTGAGGGTGACAGAGCCCTGAAACAGGGTACCCAGAGAGGTTGTGGAGTCTCCTTCTCTGGAGACTTTCAAAACCCACTTTGATGTGATCCTGGACAACCTAATCTATGTGAACCTGCTTTAGCAGTGGAGTTGGACTAGATGATCTCCGAGATGCCTTCCAACCTCTACCATTCTGCAATTCTATGAACTTCTCCCTACCTGGCCTTGAAAGATAAGTTCAGGTACTTAACTACTACTTTTTATCAATTTATTTCAAAGAATTTCACAACCTTTTTTTTTTCATAACTTAATGGGGCTACAAAATATAGTTCTATCCAACTGTGTATTTTGTAATGTTTATTTCCTGCTTCCAGCCTTACTGCATTTATTCATTGGTTTTGGGAACATCTTAACTTCATGAATATGTAGTCTGCTTCAAATATAGCCAGCAGACTTTAATTGCTGATGTTCTTATGGCAGAAAATATCTCTATGTTTTTAAAAATTTAAAGTGTTTAATTGAATATAGTATATTACCTATTGAGTTACACTACATTTGGGATTCTGTTTAAAAGGAATCCAAAAAATCTTTACTTTTTATAGCTTTCCAGCCCTCATGGTGGACTTTTAAAGTCTTAATTGATTCTTAAAGTCTTTAAATGTAGCCATTAAAAAAAACTACTGTTCTTTCTCCTTCACAAACTTTGGAAAGTTGGTTATAAAGAGGGGAGTAAAGAGCATTTAACCAAGATGAAAATCTGAAGAGCTGTATTTCAGAGCAAGGGTAAACATATGTTTCTGTTCACAGCTCAATGTATTTAACACTTCAGGCTTGTCCTTTGTGACAGCAATCAGCAAATTACTGATGTGCCTTTAGCTGAAATAACTCATTTTATAAAATAAAGAACAAAAATTATAAACAAGTGCTACTCTGTTTCCAAGTATGAACAACAAACAGCACTGCAATATTCTTTGAAAATTTATCAAAAGCTGAAACTATTTGGTAATGCTTTGATCAGAAAAGGATTCATTTAACAGTTCTAGCAATAGCCACGTTTCAGTAACGGTATTTTTCTTTAGGGTGATAAGCAATAATTCTGTTTGTGACTGTATCACCATAAGGTTTGTGCTGTGTTTGCAAGGCTTCAGAACTTATGCTTCTCAGGCTTTCTCTGTCTGAGCTTTTCTTGACTTGCCAACAGCTATTTTTTCCACCTTGGTTTAGCTGTGATAACAGATTCTCTAATTGACCAGGTGTCTTTATCTAATCTCTTTTACTCTTCTTTATCTGTGTGGTTTTTGTGACTCTAACACAATAACACAGGGCTGAGAATTTCAGGCCTGGGGTGCTGGCAGGGATCTTGAGAAGTCGAGATACTGGATGTGATGTAGAGGAGTGCAGACATTGGATGCTAAGAGGTGAGCCACAAACTGGCACTGGAGATTCCATGGCTATAAATACCTTGTCATTGGTCACCTAAGGAAGGGCAGACCTGGAGGTGGACAAAAGTGGGTTTAGAAGTGAAAAAGTGAATAAAAGAAATAGTAGCCAACATATCTAAATGGACACCATATATATTGTATAACTGGATGTAACATTGAGCTGCAGGCCAATGAAGAAAGAAAGAGGTGTGAATGCATGTTAGCAAGCCTGTAAAGATGACCTCGAATCCTGGGAGAAGGAAGAAGAAACCATCAACTTGAACCATCATTCGTGCTGCCAAAGGACTCCAGAAATGATGACTTGATATAATACCACCCTGCTACCAACATCAGAGTGAAACTACCAGTGTTAGATCTCAGAAGAGCAGTAGTAGCATGATAATAAACCCAGAAGTAGGAGCAGAAACTACATATGTGTTATAATTTTGACAGTGTTATTACTATTACTGTGACATCAAGAGAAGCATGGCCAGGACAAGTGAGGTGATTCTGCCCCTCTATTCCTCTTTGGTGAGACCATCCCTGGAGTACCTCATCCAGCTCTGTAGTCCTCAGCACAGGAAGGACATGGACCTTTTAGAACAGGTCCAGAGGACAGCCACAAAAATAATCAGAGAGTTGGAGCATCTCTGCTATGAAAAAAGGCTGAGAGAGTTTGGGTTGTTCAGCCTGGAGAAGACAAGGCTCCAGGGAGACCTTATTGTGGCCTTTCAGTACTTAAAAGGACCTGTAAGAAAGACGTAGAGAGATTTTACCAGAGCCTGTAGTAGTAGGACAAGGAGTACAGTTTTAAACTAAAAGAAGGAAGAAATTTGACCTTGTTAACAGAAAAAAAAAAATAAAAAGGGAGATCAAGAGTGCTTATGCAATCTAGGAACTAAGATTCCATTAAAATAAATAAAATAGGCAAATAAGAAAAAAAACAAGTTATAGATCCAGGGTTCGATTTTGCATTCGCTGAAGTTAAAGACAAGACTGCAACTGAGTTGAGTAGTGCAAGAAAGGGACCTTGGTTTCTGGCAAACTAGATGAAAATAACCTCCCAAACCCTTGAAAATGGGACTGAGTTAGGATGAAAAGCACTAAGTTGAACTTTATAATGAAGAAAAATACAGTGTGCAAGATGTGATTCACTTTCCACTGGAATATATCTTAATGTTGGTGTTTCCCTCTAGAGGTCTAGTTTTAGGTTAGGGGCCTAAATTCCCAACTTTTTTAAAAAATCTTCAACTTGTTTCGTTTGCTCATGTGCAGATATTAGATGCCACGTGCTGCATCCTGGGAATATTTTGTGGAGCCCTCAGCTGCTGTTTCAGAAGGACACAGGTCTCCTGTATGTGTTGTGTCATCTCTAGAAGTCCTGCACAGATGTCTCAGCAAACTCAGGGCATCTAAACCTGCCAAAACATTTATTCTTAGCCAACTGAATCCTCCTCCCACTGTTGATCTGATTGATCCAACAGGAAGTGAGTTGCAATTGGCACCACAGGAAGAACCAACAGGTAGCATCTCAGTTACATGAAGTTATTGTGATTACACAGTGGTTTTTCACAATTAATAGGGTTAGCTAGTCATTTGTAGGTGAAGTTTTTGATTAAACAGGATTTTCTGCATTTAAAAAAGAAAAGAGGGGGGAAATGGTAATTTAAAACCTTCTCGATCAATTTCAGAAATTATATTTTCCTTTATATCGAACTAATATACTAATAAAAGTGGCATCAAAATTTACTCAAGAAGTCTTTGGTATTTTGTCTTCCACAATAAAAAAAAAAAAAAGATAATTAGAATTAAAACAAGTTCTCATAGATTGCTATTGGATCAAGACTACTGAATGTCTAAGGAGCGAATGAAAATTATAACAATGGGAACATCTTTGGTGCTGTAGACATATTATCCAGCTAGAAGAAGTTGCCTAGCAGAGTCAGAAATCTCTGCCTTGTTAAACTATGTGAGGTATCTAGAATACCTCTGTATATATAGGGCTTTTTTTCCTAATAATAACTCACTAAGGGAAAATAATTTGTGCCATATCTGTCTCATGTAAAACATAAACCAGAAAGCCTATGTGGCTGAGGCATGGATCACTGCCAGGGAAATATCACCAATACAAGGAAAAAAAAAAATCAGCATTATATATCTGCTTTGCATTTTTACAGCTAACACATTTGTTGACATTGTAAATTGACTCTTAACATCATAAATGGCCTCCCGCACATTGTAAAGTAAATCCCGTGGACTTTTATTAGTATCATAAATGGCTTTTTAACATGTAAATGGCCTCCTTCACATGGCCATGTAAATCCCACAGGCTCCTATTGACAACATAAGTCATGTAGTGTATTGCACTTTGCTATCATTGTTGGTTTTCATTTAAAAACTACATAAAAGTTTGAGAAAATAAAACACAGGGATTTGCACATTTCCAGTTGTGGCCATCCTTGTTTTTCCTGCTCCTGTGATGAGTTTGAAACGTCAAAAAGATTTGATAGTCTTTTCTTATGCTTAACTCCCCTTTGCAAGATCAAATAGCTGAACAAGAGTTCACCAGTCTTGATATTTCAGTAGGGGCTGACAGAGCTGATAAAATGGATGCAAGAAACTGTAAAATGGTAACTGCAGTTACTCCCGTTTATTTAGCACCACTCACTTGCAAAGACCCAAGAGCACTTCAGAAAATACACAAACTGCATGTCAGAAAGCAGTACAAGGAAGCATTTTTCATATTAAAATTATGATATAGGCCAAATTCTTAACTGTAATACTGTTACGTTGCTTGGCTTTGCCCTGAAATATCTGCCTCCCTGAGAGTGAGCAGCAATGGCTGTTTAACAGTACTCAGTAAAACTTCACCACTTTTACAGGCATGAAGCATAAAACCAAATATTTTGTAAATCCAGATGACTCTGTGGGCCACGCTCTAATTATTTCACTAATTGATTAACTTCCCACAATGAGACTGAGGATGTTGATTTGCCTGTGTAGGCGAATACATAATTTCAAACAATTCAGGGACCATAATTTAACAAGATGTTGCTCAGAAGTTACCTGTGTGTGATACTGTTTTTATGTTTCTGGTATGTTATGGTTCCTGTAGGTCACTGCACATACAAGATTCACCATGTTTAAGCCATTAAGATGATGTTAATTCAGACATTTCTGATTACAGACAGTCTCAAAATGCAGAACTGAGTAGAGTTAAGATGATAACAATGAGGATGTTGAAATGCATATCACTCACTGCATGTCAGTGAATCCATCCCACCCATCTAGGATTTCCAGACAACCAGCAGATGAGGAAATACACAGTAAACAACCTCACAAAACAGTTGATGCTTTGTCATGACAGAACACAGATGACCTTTCATTGAATCCCCTGATTAAATCCACCTAAGTTATTACAACTCAAGTAATACATATCTACAAAGGTAACGCATATCTCCTTCTTCTAGAACAGAGCTAAATAAAATAGCTTTCATATGTTTCTGTCTGTCTGTCTATCTATCTATCTATCTGTCTATCTATCCTTTTTTACATAGCTAGTGAGGTCCTTTAGTCTGCTGTCTCATTGAAGGAAGGAGGTTCAAGCAGACTGAGGGGTGACCTCATCAGTGTTTACAAATATGTAAAGGGTGAGTGTCAGGAAGATGGAATTAAGCTTTTTTCAGTGTTGACCTGTGATAGGACAAGGGGTAATGGGTACAAATTGGAACATAGAAGGTTCAAGGTGAATATCAGGAAAAATTTTTTAACTGTGAGGGTGACGGAGCACTGGAACAGGCTGCCCAGAGAGGTTGTGGAGTCTCCTTCTCTGGAGACTTTCAAAACCTGCCTGGATGCCTTCCTGTGTGATGTACCCTAGGTGACCCTGCTCTGGCAGGGGGGTTGGACTAGATGATCTTTCGAGGTCCCTTCCAACCCCTATGATTCTATGATGATTCTATGATGAAAGATGTGAGGGTTGATGCATGAGAAGCTACAAAACCTGCTGAGAATAGTCATGTAGGTGATGGGACTTCTCCTCATCAAAAAGTGTCAGCAGGGAACTGTTAGGTTAACAGCTGAACTTGATGATCTTAAAGGTCTTTTCCAACCAAAACTATTCTATGATTGTATGACAGTACAATATATGTAGGTTAATTTCTTATATTGCCCTAAGAACGTTGCATGTGAGAGGACTCTGAAGAGTATTTACTTGGATGCCTACTCCTTAGGTGAGGACAATCATGTTCTAACCACTGTTATGGGAACAGCTCACATATTTTACTCAGTGAGAGGTTATGGCAAAGTACTATAAACCAGCGACTGCTTAACACAATGGCTACTCAACTCTGATTACTGAGGAGGAGTTAAGGGCTTAAACAGTTTTGGGGACCTACATCCAAGTGCCAAAAGTCACATCTGAAAATGGCATTATAAGCCCTAAACCAACAGCATGATTGACCAGTTCTCATCAGCAGGTTTTGAAGTTAAGCTACATGAGCTCAGCTAACCTTGTGGTCCAGGCTGGTTAGTCAGAAACCTGACATTTAACATGCTCTGATAGGATAGTGACTTATTTTTGCATTTGTGAGCACAGCAGTTCCTTCCAGGTTTGTTTGATCTTTGGACTATGTCTTAATCATAAGGGTAATAATCCTGTTTAAAAAATGCTGTCAGTGACAAGCTCCCATTTTTTTTTTTCCAGTAAAAAAGTGAACAATAGCCTCAAATTTCCTGATATAGATCAGCTCAAATATAGTTGAAAAAGTCATGACTGCTATTACCAAACCTGAGTTTCCCCAATATGCAATTACATTAACATACATATTACATTTCTGTTCACATAATGCAACTGGACAACTAGATCTTATTTTTTTCAATTTAAGTCTAAAAAGAAATTGCTGAACACATTCAGAGAGCACCAGCTGCAGAAGGCTGCTGAGCTATTTAAATATTTAAAAGTTTCTTTAAAAATTGCCTTAGAGGAGAAAGATTATTTTGTGGAGTTGGTCTGACTTTCAAAGTCAGCTCATTAATCATAGTTAATGCTCCTTGTTATAGCAGATAGTAATCTGTACTTCTTATAAACTGACACTGCCCACAGCATGAAAATATTTCTGATCCATCTAATAAAAATTTAGTGCCATCCCCTTCTAAGGCTGGTGTCTTGTATCCTTCATAGCAGGTACCTACACAGTAAAAAAAGTTTCAAAATCTATCTGAAATTTTATATCTATAATTATTATCTATATTAGTATGTTTCTACATAAATATGCAGGTATGCTATATATATAAATGGGCATTAAGTTGTCCAGGAATTTGCCTAGACAAGTTCTGAAAAGCTGCAAGCGTGTGGATTCATCCGCGTTGTCCTGTTCTTGTGTTTAACCAATCTTACAATGAAGAACCTTTTCTGACATGAAATCAAAACCCTCAAAAATACCTTGTTCTAATTAGTTACGTTTCAAAGGAGATAAAGCAGCTCAGCAGATTGAAAGGTCTGACTTCAGATGATGTGAACGTCTAAATCTCGCTTCTGAAAAGCTCTCAGACTTCAGCAGGTTGCTTTATAATGAGATAGGATTTAATCTTTCTGTTGTGAGCTCTCTGAGACATAACTACTGTGGTGAGGAAGGGTGAATTAAAGATGGTTATTTACTGTAATTCACTGCAGTTTTCTTTGTGGTCTGTCGTGGTTTAGACCCAGGTGGGAGCTGAGCACCACATGGGTGCTTGCTCAGTCCTTCTACCTCCCCAAACAGGAAGGAGAAAAGGGAGAAAAAAATACACACCCCCTGGGTTGAGGTAAGGAGAATTTAATATAACAACACAAAAAGAGCATAAACAAAAGCAATAACAATAAATATAGCAAGTGATAGAAAGAAACAGCCACATTAACTTTGAACAGCAACAGTGGCATAACCACAGACCACCCAAAGAAAAGAAGCACCTAGCCTGGCTGTCATGGACACAATGTCAGCAGCATGGTTTCCAAGAACCTATCGGCTGGTTCAGTTGTCTATCCTGGCTGTAGCTCCCTCCTAACTTCTGGTGAGAATTAATCCCATCCTAGCTGAACCAGGACAAGTCCAGTTGAGAATCTCTCTTAATGAGTTAGCTTGCAAAGTGCTGCTCTTGGAAGCTGTTGATACTTCATCAACTTGAGCACTGTTTTGTCCCTTGGTGATGCTCCTAGTGGCTCAAATTCTGGACCCAAGGGAGATTCCAAATCTGGACCTCCAACCTGAAAAGGCTGTGAAGTTTCATTACAGTAGAAGCTGCAATGCACTGGACTTGTTGGATGTTAACCAAGCAGCTGGTTTGTGTGTCTTCATTGTGGTCATGCGTTGAGTGAGACTGAAAAGTGCTCCATACTTTTAAAGCAGCCCTGAATGTTGTTTCTGTTCAGAATTTTATTTTCTTCTTTTGGCTACAAATGACAATTTTAAACTCTTTGTTTAAAATTATTGGCTAGAAAACGTCATTCAAATCAACACATGTAAATGTGAGATGCTTTCTCACGTGTTTCTTATTGTTTTTCTGTACCTAACTCGCAGTCTGGAACTCATTGGTCATTTGTGCTGTATCTACCCAAATAAATGACCTGCCTTGTCATGGCTAAACCTCAATTAAAAATTCCTTCCTGGGTGTGTAGACAATATCCTTCACAACTTCAATGTTAGTATTTTAAGTCAGCTTGTAAGCCAAGAAGACTCATACCTTCTGTGGAACTTCTCCAGGTGATGGATATGGTTTTCTCCTTCTGGAAATGTGTGGTAGCATGTTTGTGTACATCTTCATTTGTGAAAACCTTGTGTAAAACCTAATGAACATGCACTCTCTGTTCTCCCTCTTTATCACTGTGTCTGCCTGAGAAGCCCATGAGTCATAAGAACCAGCTGGTAGTGAATGCTGGCAACTCCTCTGAAGAAACAGTCTGGCACATAGTGAGCAGAGCACTTGAGTACCTGAGATGCCCTTTTGTTAAAGCCCAGAAGCCTAACCTAAAAGAATGATTCAGGAAAATCCTACCTAACATCTAAGAAACCATTAAGACCTACAATTTCAGGTGGTGTTTCTAGGAATTCCTGAATCACCACTCTTCCTAAACTGAGTATCTATGTATCTTCCTCCTTCCAATTCTGTTAATGATGAAAAACCAGGTTTCTGTTTGCCTACACATCCATGTGCAAAGAGTATTTTAGATCATGCCTTATTCACATGCACTGAACAATGTTTAGTGAAAAAGCTGCTGCTGGAGGTCTTTTATAAGAAACTAGTGACAAGAACATTGGTTTCAAAGCCTCGATCCTGCCCTTGTGTGGTATGAATCTTAAACACCTTCACCTGAAACTGAGGGTCTAATATTCATGGGAACCATGTTCCTTCTGCTAATGCTGGGAGAAGACAGGAATAGTCTCTGCATAGCCCAGTGTTCAGGGTCAGGAATCCAGAAAAAAAAGCAATCAGGAGAGATTCAATATCTGTTGTGGCAATGTCAGCATTTAGCTGCAGATAAAGGGACTGGAATTCTGATTCATGGATTACTTCTATCTTGGAGCTAATGACTTTTTTTTTTTTTTTATTAAAAACTGATTAAAAAGCTGAGGAAACAGGATCTAAGATTCACATTTCAAGAAAATTTCCTTTTTGCTCTTGCAGTTGAGGTCAGAGTCCCTTTTAGTCCCTTTTTCCGATTTTTTTTTTTCAGTTTTTTATTTTGTCATGCACAGTAGCCCAACTTTAGCAGAAAAGGAAGAAAAAACCTGGAGATAGTTCATGGTGTGGTCAGTAGAGGGGGTTTCTTTGGTTGTGAGAGGAATTAGTTAAAATCTATTCAGCTGGAGTACTTAAATACCTAGAACCATAGAATCATTATGGTTGGAAGGGACCTCCAGGATTATCAAGTCCATACATCAGGCAGTTTCAGGCTCTGAGACCCCATATCACATTAAATGGCTGATTAGAGAATCTGATTAGAGAAAACTCCATTAAACAGTTTTATATGTAAATTTTAGGTATTGTACTGGATACTATATCTAAGGGCTTCTGCTAAAAAGTTGTCCTCTTGCTTTGAGGCTTATAATCATGGCTCAGTACTAATGAGTGCAGACAAAAAGATGATTCTTACAGTGGCAAAAAAAAAAATGAGATTAGCACTGGAAACATTTCAGATAGTAGGACCTCAAGGTCAGATTTGTTGTGTCTTAAATGCTTCACTGGTTTTGTACATTGCCATTTGCTGTGGTCCGAGTGCTGCTCCTCACAAGCCATGCTGACAAAACGTCTCTCAGAATAATTTTCAGAACAGATGAAGACCTTGTTAGAGGAGAGGCATAGAGGAGGGCAGCTCCCACAAGATTTTACTTGGAATGGCTCCCAGGAAAAGAAAAACTTTCCCTGGGCATTGTATGTATTTGCTTAGTGCCCCTGACAGAATGTCACATCACTGGTTTCCCAGTTGCAGACTGGGAATGAACATTTGTATGTGTTGATTACAGTGAATTGCTCCCCACTGCAGCATACAACCAGTGGATTACTTCTCCTTTTTCATGGCATCTGTCCTGTCCCCTTGAATAGCATAACACAACCTTTATTTCACTAGCAGCTGGTGTAAAAGAATGTGGGCTACATGAGAGGCCATCCAGAGTCACCCACAGGAGTTTGGCTACTGAGTTTAAAGGGAATCCAAGCAGGCTGAGTTTCTGGTGCTGCAGGTGATGTTGTGGACAGCTGGGTAGCACTGGCTGCCAGACTGATGGTCCTGAGCTGCTCAGAAGAATCAGCAAGAAGCAGAATCAGTGTTAACATTCTTGAGGTTAGTATATATACTGTATTGTTGGCAAACCCAGTTTTCCAAGACTTACTTTTTCCAAGTTTTCCAAGAGTTTCTTAGAATGTATTGGTCTGTGGAACTGTATACACTTTTTAAGAAGAGGTGACCTGATTTTTTTAATTTATTTTTTTTCTCTCTATTGACTGTAGAGGGAGCCAAGACACACAGTCAAAGCAAGCTAATGAAAGTAGATGCCAGTAAACAATAAGAATTCCATATTTTTTGATCTTTTAAAAGAAGCTATTTAAGGACATGTTAGAGTAACTAGTTCATGTGTGTAAGATCTAAACCTTTTAGTTTATGACAGATAAAAGAAATCATAGAGTGAATTAAATAGACATCTTCCAAAACCTTGTTAAGAGAAGTAAATTTTCTGGCTTACTTCACTTCCAAGAAAGTTACATTTCCTTGCAGACATCCCCTGTCTCCTCAGCAATCAGGATGATGGCAGGCTCTGGTTTTCCCCTATTCTCTTTGAGTTTACAGTACTGACGATAAAGGAACCCCAAGACATCTCCCACAATAAGGTGAGAGAGTTCTAATGCAGAACTGATCATCCCCAAGTTTCAAAACTTGTATCAGAATTCTCACAGGAACTGCTTTTTCTGTAAATGTTTATCAACCAGACTGAGCTCAAATCCTGGGCTTGAATTTGTAGTCCAACATCTTCATATTCTGGATACAAACTTCACAACTAGAATTTACAGATGAATGCAAATATCAACATAACATGTTAATTATTTGAACATTCATTATCTGGAACATAATCTAAAATTTTGCATAATGCTCAAGTCTCCCCAGATGTTACCCCCAACCAACTACAAACATTCTGATTAGGTCCATTTTTATTATACAATAATCTTCAGAGCATCTGAATTTTACATGAGAACAAAACAGTAACAAAATGTATTGGAATTCAAAGATCAAAACTTAAGCAGCAAATTATATTTCTGATTAAGAAGATGTATTGCAGTTTTTTGATTCAATGAAAGTTTTATAAAAAATAGAGCCAGGCACTTCTCCATCTTATTAGAATGTAAATGAAGTGTAACTCCTTTAATCTATTTAATGTAAGGTATAATCTAATCCTCCCTTTTCTTTAGGAGTTTATTATCTGAAGGTGATTGGTGTTCTGCAGCATTTACTAGAACATTGTATTATCTGTCATCAGTTTTCCTCCCTGAAACCTATTCTTTAGGTGTTTAGAGCTGTTTAGAACAAGGTCTCTTTCTTTATGCAAACTTTGTGCTATCATAGACTCATAGATCTACAATTCCCCCTGCTAAGTGGAAGGATATTTTTGCTTAGCCTAGAGAAGAAATTGTTGATTTTGAAGCTATGCTAAGGTATGTAGTTTCCTCTTCACCTTTACCTTGCTCACAATCCCAATGGCTTGTTATTACTAATGATATAGATGTATGAGTGTGAGATGCTGATGGAATTCATGTCAGGTAGACCTCACTTGAAAACCCTAAGAGAGGAACAGTCTGAAGAGATACAGAACCAGTTAAGACATTAGCTAAACTTTTTTTCCCTTTCAAATTAATTATTTATTTGGGCAAAACAAGCAGCACAAGAAAGTACTAGCTTCTCCAAAATAGTTTCAGGTTCCAGTGTAATGCTGTTTCTTTTTTCCCCTTTATTTCCTCCTAATTTAATGTAAGTACTAACATACAAGTTGGTGTTTTGTTTTTGTTTTTTTTTTTTTTTTTTAGACAACTCTCTCCTTTGTTTTACAGAAACAAATTGCTTCAGGAAAACCAGAGAACTGGTCTCTTGCTTATCACTCAAACTTCTGGGAACAGGCACAAAAGAACAAGGTGCCAGTTCAACCAAGAGATGCAATGAAATTGTTTGGCTTGTACAGCACAGCAGACTCAGAGGTGAGCACCTGAATAGCTGCAAGGTTTGGAATAAATGGGTCTAGAATAGGCATTTTTCCTTTCATAGAAATAAGGGCCTGGAAGAGTCTGGCTGAGCTGCTCAGCGTGATTTCCTGGGGTCACCAGCAAGTGTGGCAAACAGTCAAGTCAAAAGGAGGG
>NW_008611485.1:106157-125942 GCF_000691845.1 Merops nubicus
AGAGGAGCATCAGGAATACTGTAATAGCACTGACAGCATTGCTGGAAAGGTGCAGGGCTTAAAAAAGTCAAGTGTGAAAGAAATATGCTATATTGACATTTCAATGGGCACATCCTCTCCTTTTTTTTCTTTTAAAAGTCACAACAATAGGGTGCATGCTCTTGTGCTTTTAATTTTGTTCATAGGTTAGATGAAATGGTTTCCTTTTTTATCTATAAATAAGTTTGGATCAGCAGTGAACAAGTTTTTGATGTGGAAACTCACGCCATAAACTCAGTGTAGTACTTTTCCTTAGAAAGCCTAGCAGCAGTACAAATTAAAAGATAGCACAAATTAACCATAGCCTGAAGACAGGACTCAAACTTGGAGAGAGACAGACCTCTGGATGCAGAAAGGTATTGCATTACTTGTTACATTGATGATATAATGAAATCATTACTTGTTAAAGCACTATGTATAAAAGCAAACAATACTTTCAAATGAACTTTTACCTCTACCCAATACTTTAAGCTAGATATGAGTGAAACACTCATTTAAAGTGCATTATAGCTGCAATCAATAAAGGGAACCATGTTAGGTCTTGCCATCATCTTAATTTCCCAGGGAAGAAAAGGAGCTCAGACATCTACAGCCTCAATCTATCACTTGTTGGTATTATAAATTGTTTATAGGACAGACAGTCTTATCACTGGGGTGTTTTCTCTCACATGATCATCAGATACACACCTATCTCTGAAATTCATACATGAACATCTTCTGCAAAGTTCAGAACAAAATGGCTCCACTAGATGTGAGAATAGATCTAGTGAATTGTATTTATGATTATAAAGGCATATGTTTTAAATCTTGCAATCGGACATAATTGTTGCCCTTTGTATTTTTTTTTTTTACTTTTACTTTATAAATCTATTCTACAGTAATGTAAAAGCACTGACTAAAATTCTAAATGTACATAAGAAAAAGATTCTTTTTCTATCTCCCCACTCCTACCCCAAATCATCTTCATATCCATATACTCCATCCTTTCACTCCCTGAAAATTATTAGATGCTGAACACTTGAAACATTCACATATCTTTCATTATTAACCATGATAATTATGGGGTAAGATCAAAGCCTAATTGTGTGAAAGAGGAACAAAATCCTGATTTGATTTTTTTTTTTTTTTTTTTCACAAAGTCCACGCCACTTGAATGGATAATATCTCTAAACATAAAATGTTCTTTGTCTGAGTTTCTACCCTTGGCCAAAACCCTGCATGTGAAAATGTGATATAATTCACGATCAGGTTCAAAGTGGATGGAAACAAAAAGTAAATGTGAAATATACAACAAATCCACATTTGATTAACTAATTTCCTTTTCATGGCTCTTTGCTTGGACAGTTCTTGTTGAAAATTTGCAAAAGTAACTGCTCTTCTTCATCATGGAGACTTAGGATATCTGAGAAGTCAAGGCTATGGGGAGCTGCATAATAAAATAATTCACTGCTTTCAGTGATCTGCCATATTCTTCTTGTTTTCATCACTGTTCTGTATCAGAAATAACGGAAGGTTCCATTGGAGTGTAGCCAGAAACCAAAACACAAACCAACAACTTCAAATCCTGGAATCACAGGGTAGGAAGATCATAAGGATATCTACGTGAAAATTTGGTTTATTATGAGACTCCAGAGGTATTCAGAGATATATTTCACTTGTGGCTTCTAGGAAATGGGCTTTGCAATGACACTGCTAGGATCTCAGTAATGTTATGTACATAATTAAGCTCTCTTTCCCCGATAACTTTCCCTGATTCCTTAATCCAAAGTTCTTAAAATAAGTCACAACAAAATAAAATGTAAAATAAATTGAACAGCAGGTAATAAGAAATGCTGCAAACGTCCTTCTTATTTGTTGTTTTTTTTTTTTTTTCCCCTTACTAGAGATAGGGGAAAAATTGTGTTCAGAGATGGCTTAGTGTATGTCCAGCCTCAATATCTTTGGATTAGTGAACTGGATCCCAGTGAAAATGGAATTTTTTTTGCTCTGTTTCACCAGCAAACTCCTGGCTGTTTGTGTAGGTCATCTCCATTTCAGCTGTATGCCCATCTTTCAGATGTTCTGTCTTTGCCCACACTACCCTGATTATATTGTGTTCTTTTGTCTGAACTCCTGTGGTACTTACATATTTTTGTCTTCATAGATGCTGGTCTGAATTGCATTGACTGTCTGTGGCTATCTAAGCTGACAAACTGTGACTTAAATGGGACAATGTCATTTTTTCAGACAAGGAAGGGTCATTTCAAATTCAGAAGCCTGTACTGAAATGATCCATTGAGTCTGAGTTATTGGTTTGAAGGTTAACATCTCAGTGATGTACACTGTCATTAATGTGATTAATATTTGCTTTGTGATTGTTCAGTAATAATTGCAAAAACAATGAGACTGAAGCTGGTGGTTGTTTTCTAAGCCAAAACAATGTTGCAAAAAAATAAACTTTGAAAATAATTGTGAAGTGGACCTGTCCTAGAGCTAGTGTCCCCTCTCAGTGAAAGGATTTGAGAAAGATTTGATGTTAAATGCAGAAACTGGGCTCTGTCCCTGACGGCCTTTGTCATCACAATTCCTTTTGACTGTAGCAGGGAAGTTTTGCCAAACTAAATTTAAAAAACAGATTTTAGAATTGTTTTCTTTAGGATGAGAATCTCTCCTGCAAACAGGTATGTGTTATCCATGGATGGTCTGGTCTGCATCAACAAAGAGGGTTACACGTCCCCAAGGAATTTCTCAGAGATGGATACTGGTGTCTTCTCCATGCACACTGCATAAACTTTTATTCTTTCCTCATTTTTCATTCAGCAAAGCAGAGAAAAAATCACATGGATAGTTTTGAAGATTATTCATGCAAAAGATCCCTCTCATAAACCATCAGCACCAAGAATACACCAAGTTTGTTTACTTATGACCTAGGCAGTCTCCAACATTATCCCAGGATTTACTCAGGCAAACTCCCTATATGCCTGCTTTCCATTCCAGGACACACACAGTATATTCTCAGCTTCACAGTGTATAAATGTAATTCCTATAAACTGAAACAGAACCCTTACATTAATGAATCATGAATCTTTTTTATCAGAAAAAAAAAGTATGAAGACATAATTTTCTAGAAGTTTTATTAAGAGAATAGAGTACCAAAAATGTTTGGCTTCACAAAATCACACCAACATCTGGAAAAAGTGACATTGTTTTGCAATACAAATACAGAAACTAGGATTCCAAAATTTGCTCCTCGTTGTGTGCTGTAAAAATTAAAACACTAATGATTGTCTGAGTCCTTGTGAAATAAGAATGACTCGCTAACCAGAGATTTAAAATTGTCAATCCCCTGTAATCTAATGATGCTGACTTTCTATCACTGCCATGATTTTTCAAACCTTTATCCACTTGTCAACTGCTACAGATCATGCTGTGTTTCTCTGTTGGTGTGTTTGTCTGCAGACTGACAGAAACCTAATTCTCTCCCCAGGCAGGAAGATCACCCATGGTAAGACCACACCTGTACAATTTTAAAGTCATTTTCTGTTAATATAGTTCTGCTGTTACTAGAAAATTTCATTTATAAAGGTAAAAGATGCACAGCAATATACCTTGGGATAAGTTTCAATTAAAAATATTCTATTAGTTAATATCCTGTTACATTTCACTTTTCTTAGATATATACTATCATTAACCTTGGCCTATAAACTTGGAATCTGAGTTTTTATTCCAGTTCAAAAGGTCTTGAATTTCCATGGGCTAAAGGCAAGGTCCACATCTTAGACTTTGACCTACCAGATATCTATTTTTCATTCCTGGATGGTGCAGCTCTTCACCATTGCTTTGCCCAGCTTTTCACCCAAAACATTTTAAACTATATTTTACCTTTGCAGCAAGTTTTGCTTTCACAGTGGGATAGTCTGGTGACATCTTTCTTCTAGAAGGGAAGGAGTATCTTTGTCCATCACCTCCTATTAACTTCATGAATTCCCAGAAAGACATTAGGAATATTTGATTAGTCATTCTAATAAACTTGCAAGCAAATGTAGAAATAATATATTTTTTTTTAAAATTTGTTGTTGTAAATCTGTAATTTTGAAACCTTTAGTTTTTCTAGGTGCTTTTCTGTTTGTTTGTGGGGTTTTTGTCTTTTTTTTTTTTGAAAGTGGATTACTCCACTTTCTCTTCAGTCCTGCATAAGCTGGAAACCACTTATTTGTCATCCTTTAGTGTATAATTTGCATGGATTATTTTTTTTTGCCATAGATTTGCAGGCATAAACTGGATTCCAAGCAAATAAATACATATTGATCCCTGGAAGCCACTACTGGATATTTCTGAAGTAATTAGGGAATCCATAAAGTTTTAGTCCTGAATAATAAATTTGATAAAACCCAAAAAATGCAGATTGAATTGCATTTATAAAGAAAAAACTTTTAAACCTCTAATGCTTTGCTAATATCAAATAGTGGCTAAATACAAATGATCAAAGAATAAACGATAGCAGACTGGTGTAGAACAAATATTAAAAACACAGCCTTCAACTTGTGGAACTCTACGTTTAAACTGTTTCTGTGAATTCTGCTCTAAGATCATAAATAGCTCCACAGGGTATTCTACAGATACATGGAAAGGGTTTGATAGCTATAAATATAAAATAAAGAATATCTTTCTTGAATGCTGCTTCTAAATCTGTGAATCACCTGATGATGTTCTGACCTAATGAAAGATATGGAGGTCAGTTTTATTATCCAGAGAACAACATTTTGCACTTACCACTTTAAAAATCTGTCTAAATTCATATCTATCACTTCTTAATGAGGAAATCTTGAATTAGTGATTTCTATGCAATCATCCTTAAATGCTAATCAATTTTTAGCAGTAACTGAAAGGTTGTTTTACTGTTAATTAATTATTGCCAGAGTCTCTATTATTCAGTGCAATAACATAACTGGATTTCTTTGCTATGGGCTGCTAAATTAATTTTTAATGGGCTGTATTTCAGAATTTAATAACAAGACAATATTATTTAATTGTCTACAGCAAATGCTGAAACAAATGCAGGACAGTACACAGCACTTGTGAAAAACTAGCCATTTATCCTTCTAGAGACTGTATATTCTTCTCTGTGTCAAAAATACCAACCAGTGCCTCTGAAGGTCTGTTTTAGATCTGTTGCTTAGGTTTTCACACTGTATTTCTTCACTTGATGTGTTCTGTCTGTAACACAAAGGGGAAAATACTACAAATAAGCAGCTAACAGTGAAAATGTCTTAGCTGGTTTTCTAAGGCAATAAAATGAGATTTGAAAAGTGCATCTTCTTGCCAAGTATAGAGTGCTGCACTGGAAGAGGAGTTGGAAAAAGGTGATAAAACATGACTTGGTGATAGACTGCACAGAAAATCTGGGGAAAAAAAATCAGACCTCATATCAAAGTTAAAATTTCTGCAACAGTTCTGAGTAAAAAGATGCCATGAAGCAATGGTAAAGTACACTTCTGCACTCACTTTTAGGCTTCTGCCTAGCACTAGAAAGGTCTACCTGTACACTCAGGGTTGTTTTTTCCCCAGGGGCAATGGTAGAAAGATATGATGGGACTCTGTTTTGGCACTCTGAGTTGGTGCAACTGGAGCTGACCTCAGCCCAAAAGCTGTGTGGATTTTTTTAGGGTTGTACTGAGTTCTAAATGTGGAATATGTTTCCTCTGACTAGGCTTCATTATGCTGAGTTTGGTGTTTTACCCATGTGCTCACATATTTGTAATGTCTTGGAAAGCCACCAGAGCTGCTTGAATATACTCCCACTATAATGAGTACACACTGCGGTGAGTGCATGAGTGTTGACTCTCCCACTGGAGACAATATCTATGGCTGTACTTACACTAAAAACTGCACCATCATATTCACATCTGGAAGAGTTCAAAACAGTTTCGAAATAATTTTTATAACTTGTGAGTCGAGGCTAATGGTTTTTGATGTATTTGAGATGGGAAAACTAAAGGAGCAAATAAGCAACAAATAAGAGTGCAGTTGGCTCATGCTGCTGAACATTGCAACCAAATGGGAAATGTCCGACAGTTGGAAGACAGTCAACTGACTGCCTCTGCACCCTTGATAGAAAAGCACAGATATGTCCCAAGAATGAATTTTGTCAGAATATATTCCCAAAAATGCAGCCCAACACCATCACATTTATTTAGCTGTTAAAGAGTAACAGATGACTTCTGTTATGTATGTAACAGAAAACTTACCAGTCCTCTCCACTCCCACAACACCCACAGGTCATCTAGCCAGGATTTGTTTTCAGTCATGGTTTTATTCCCTTGATACACTGGCTGCCTTCTGGAAGTACGTGTATCAGATTCCTCTTTCTTCTGCTTTCAACTGCTCCTTCTGCTTGATATCTTTCTTTTGATTTTCTTTTGCTTAGACAACACAGTAGAATAGCATAAAAGTGCTTTCTCCCTTTTGGGAAGCTGAGGTTCCTGGCTGTTTTTGACATGATGCCATTAAGCAATTCACAAATATCCCATGAAGTGCCAGGGGCTTTTTCCAAGCTGTTTTTTTTCATCAAGGTTTTCCTGCAATTGGTAAGGAAATAAAATTGTGCTTAAATGAGACTTAAATGTTGCCTGGGCTTATAACAATGGCTACATTTGCACAAATAAATAAGATCAAGAACATGGACCTAAGCACTGTTCCACCTTTGTCCTCAGTGATGTAACAATGTTCTCATTATGGTTTTACCCCATAACATGGTTTTATCCCATGCCACCAGGATTTCATCAAATAACTCCTGGGTACAATTCCTTGAATGCAGACACTGTTTCTGGAGATTTCAGATGCAGGGATGCAATATCTGTTGTGTTAGTTTGCTTCAGATACATCCAGGACTTTGCATTTGTTATCAGTATATTTGTACACTGAAAATACAACCATGAAGAAACTAATTTCTTGTGGTGTGTGGATTGATGATAGAGAAATAAAAGATTACCCACTTTAGGGGAACAGCTAACTGATCCATTTATCCAATGTAATGACTGCATTGATGTTGTTTAATATAATGTCAAACATACATTGCATGCAAAATAAACTGACTTTATTCTATATGAAATGAATCCTTGAAGACTCTAGCTTTTGGCAGAATATAAAAAGAACTGTAAACATTAAATTAGAGGTGCATATATGTGTGTGCCTGTTCTTCTGTTTCCTCGTGCTAAAGGCTAAAATTGTGGGCTTCAATTTGCACTGGGTTCTTTGGCAACCTGCCCCATACGTTCTTTGCTTTTTCCTGTTTTCTTTAATATTTTAATTATGCCTCCTTAATCTCATACAACCTTAGAAATGTGTCAGCTCCTCAAAGTTTCTCTTTTCCTAAAGTTATTGATGATATATATGAAAAGTCTTTCCCTTAGCTTTTCTCATCATTTTGATTACAAATTAAGAGCATTCCACTTGCAGCTTCACAAAAAAAAAAAAACAAACCCAAAACTTTGCTAATACTGTTAATATTATTGTTATATTAGTTATTATTTCACTAATACTATCAGCCTTAAAACTATCATATATATACACACACATATGATTTGACATCAGAAGACTTTTCATAAGGTTAAATATTCTTCACTTACTAGTACAATACTAGATATCCACTAAAACTTCTGTTTTACATCAGTAGCAGATTTGTAGCACCAAAAATCAGGGCTCACAGGAGCTGGATTTAAAGTTGTTTGTTTACCTTTAATCAGTATCTGAGGTTCCTTTGGCCTCTTTTGTCAGAGGTTAAAAGCATCTGCAGTACTCCCTTTTTCCTCAGGGGAAGTTCTGAATATTCAACAGACACCAAAATCAATCTCCAAATGTCTCAAATAATCCACCTAGAAAATGAGGGGCACAGTGAATGTTTGGTAGGAAAAGTCTGTTTTGTTGTTTTGTTTTGTTTTGTTTTTTTCTTTTTATAAAGTGCCTTTTGCAGAAATTCAAGCAAAGCCAGTATGAAAAAGAAAGCATCTTCCTACTATGGATTCTCATCTCTTCCTCTCCATTTCATCACCCATAACACAACAGCCAATTTTCTGCTGTGTTTGTACCGTGGAAAAATGCTAATTTTGATTAGGCTGCTAATATGCACAAAGACAAGGATAAGATTTTTAGAAACAAACCTTAAGAGCACAAGTTAGCTAAGGTCTTTTCCCAGAGCAGTCAAAGATGCTATTCTCTTCTTTACAACACAGCTCACAGCTTTGCAGGACTTTCTGATCAATGCAGGCTTCCAGAAAATCCTCCAGGGACACTTAGCTCTGACTCTGCAAAGTCAAGGGAAATTTGGGCATGGATTTAGCATCTAGTCCCATGGGTTATTAGACTCCCCATCATTTCATTTCCCTTTGGACTGAGTGTGCATTCAGTCCTACAGAAGGTAACATATTATCAAGATGTTCAACAATGCAGTTGAATGTAGCATCTGTTAAAACCTACATGTTAATTCTTAATCCCACAAAGAGTAATTAAAAGGTGCTATATTAATGTCATAGTATTTTTTTCTGCATACAGCTTTCATATAACTATGTACATAATGGTTTCCTATTGCTATCTCTGTAACACATACATCAGGTGTATTTCTTTTTTTTTTTCTTCTCCCATGGGAAGAGGATATACAAAATTTCTTCTTAAATAGCTTTAACATGAAAAATGAGAGATATAGTTAAGCCATTTTCTTTCCCTCTCATTTAACAATTCTTACTAAGCAGTAATTACAGAAACACTTCTTGAATGGAGGCATGCAGAAGAGCAATAACTTAAAATTTAACAAAATTAGCCTTTCTATTCTTCAACAAGGTTACAAATGCTTTTTTATTCAAAATGATCTCTACTTTCACTGCATATTTTAGTGAGGACAGTATTATATTTTTACTGCAGAATCTAGCATTTTATTATAAATAGAAAATATTGTTTAAAAGTTGACTGAATTTACTGCTTATATAAAAAAGTAGTATACCAAAGGTGGTTTTCCCTAGTCAAGACTGAGAACTGAGAAGACAAAATTACTCACAAAATTAAATTATCCCCTTGAAAAAGGTCAATCTGAGCCATATGTTCCATCAGAGACATGTTTCTTCTTACTTTTGAAATTCAGTAATACAAACGTCAGGGTCTACCTTACATGAGGGATAGTGACTACACCACTTACCCAAGTGGAAATTAAACACAGATAGTCCTCTGGTCTATTTTTTGAATTAATACAAAAATAATATGATTAACTTGGTCTGGATGCTTGACTCTTAGATGGCTGCAAATGAGACAAACCTAACACTTCGTTCATAAATTAAATAAAAAAAAAGGCAAAAAAACAAAAGGTAGCTCCAAGTTTCCACCTATTCTTATAACCTATCACCATTACATGATAGTCCCAGAGCTGAGACACTCAAGACTCAAGACTCAAGAGTCTTCTCTTGACTCAAGAAGTTAAGCTGAGGAAAACTGTCATCTCGTTGTTACCTTTTATTGTGTGCAAAGCAATACAAGGTTAATCCATGTATAACAGAAGCCATTAATCTCTAGTTTATAAAGGAAAATATTCTCTTGGTAATGCAGGGGAAAGCCTGACTTACACTTCTTAGTATATTTTTAAACAAAGCCTATTTAACAAAAATGCACAAATAACAGGAAGAGAATTTATTCTTCATTTTCCTCCCCTCCTTTTCTGGAATGCAGTGAAATGTGCCTTTTCCTTCTACCTCTCTTTCTTCTCGAAGATCCAGCTCCCCCTGGAGCTGCTCTGGAGCTGCATACTCTTCCCTGGACAGGAGCACAGTGGAGAAAGTATCTCTCCCATAGCTTGCACTTTCTTTGGAACACAACAGTTTTGAATGTTTCTCTGTTGCCTAAAAACCCACTCTGCCCCTTAAAGAACCAGTAGGACACCCATTAATAACTTCCATAGAAGACTTTTATCATCATCACCATCACTATCCTGGACAAAGTCTGCAAAAATAATTAACTTCCTTAATGGAACAGAACAAAAATTAACCTGCTGCCTACAATGGGAGACTTTGAACCTGAAAGAAATAGGTTTTCATTATCTTCCATCTCTCAAGCTCATATACAGGACTCAGCATTCTCTTGGGATTGTTCTTAGATCCTCCTACAGGATCTAATTTTTTTCCCCCCTTGATGCTTAAATTTATTCTGGAGGAAGCTGGAATACCTAGTACCCAGATTTTTGGTGGTGGTTTAGCTGTAAGCCCTGAACACATATATCCTTCTCTGCCTTGCTTCAGATAGCTCCTCAGCCTCTTCCTCCAAAGGTTACTGGCCCTTCAGATTATCCAGTATACTGGCATGAGTAGTAACACTCTTAAACAGATTAGATGAAAGACAAGTTAGAAAACATCTGTACTGAAAATGTCTGTACCATTGTGATGATGTGGCTTGAACCTGCCTAGGGAGACATCACAGAACCTGGTATGCTGGAAAATTGGAAGGTGAAGAAATGTCTCTTCCTGATATAGTAAACAGCAGCTGGGGATAAATTAAAGCAGTAACTTCCTCACTTAATTCAGTGACACATCACCACAGTGTGAACTTTTCATCTCATGAACCTGGCTCATATCTTTGCCATGAGCAAAGCAGTTGTGTATAAATGGATATTTCCCACTTATGAAGACTATGGAACTAGGTAACAGTTTTCTGCAAGCTGAAAAAAGTTATATAACTACCCAGAGACACACAGAAATTAAATTCTTGATTCTCCTTCCAATGCCACCATGAATAGATCAAAATGGGGAAGAATAATGAAAATACAGGGAGCAATCAGCCACTATTGTGAACATGACTTTTATAATCCTCCAAAAATACTATATGCAACATAATTTTAGTCCAAATAGCATTTCTCATTCTTTTTCTGTCCAGGAAACAATTTCCAAAGTGTCTGACCAAGAGCGCCTGCTCACAGAGGGAAGTGAAATAAGATTCAGAATGAATGTAGTTAATATGTTTGTGTTGGTCCTTTGGAAGAAATTCAGTGTTAATGACATTATTCACTCTGAGAAATTGAATAAAATGAATCACAACAGTGAAATCCAAATCTGCAGTGCTAACACAGCCATCACCCTTAAGTTCTTAGCAGCTGCTTATGGCCTCAAAACTGAGAAAACTATTGCATGTGCTCCATCAGCAAATGGTTGGCCTATTTTACTTACCCTACGAAAGGTTTTGGCCTTTGACATCCACCATTTTTGCTAAAGATTTTCCAGATTCATCATTAAGGACCATTAAAAGACTGAATAATCTAAACCGTTCATTTTTTTTTCTGCACACAAAGAAATTACTAAAGCAGAGTTAATATTTCTACACAAAAGGAAAAGGGGTAGAAAAGAAGTAGCCAAAAGTACTGCCAATGAGGGGTACACTCAGTGGTATTTCTTATAACTCTAGAATGTCTTTTTTTCTTGGATGAGTTTCCCAAGGCTACATTAAAAAATATATCTCAAAAGGACATATTATAATCCTACCCCAAAATTCTTTTCTGCCAGACAGTCAGCTGATGTGATAGGAATATATGAATCTTAGGTTCACCATGATGTCCAAAGAGGAAAAAAAAAATCTGTTCAAGAAATATTTTCATTTAATGCAATTCTATAGCTGCATGCTGAATCTCAGGCCAGAGAATTCTGGTTAGTCAAAGTGTAGTCTTTTTCTCAGTGATGTGTGCTGAAATATAGCTTAAAAAGTTTCAAAGTCCTGTAACTATTTTTTTTTGTAAAACGTCTTAACATGATAGGAAGTTCTGTAACTCATTCTAATTCTGGAAATAAAAATTAAAAATAAAATAAGAAAAATCACTAAATCTTACAGATTTAGTAGTACACCACTGTTATTTTTCTGCCTAATTAGAAAATTTAAACTTACAATGTGTCACATCATTATATTTGTGCAACTCTAGTTTTACTAATCTATTATCAACCTCAATATTTTTATTTTTATTTTGAAGAGGATTTTTTTTCTATTTACTGCTTTTCATAATTGTAACCTAAAATCATCTGAAATTCTAGCATCTGGGAGATGTAAATTTTGCAGATAAATCTGTTGGTGAATGATGAGCTGAACAGCCACATGTAGCTGTAGAAAAGGACACCTCTGCATGGCCTCTTGTCTAAGAGTGTCTGTAGCTATGGGTAACACTGGTTCAATAACTCTTCCCATAATTAGCAAATTTGTCTTTTCCAGACCAATCTTGCTTTATTATTCATAGTGTTGATACAGCACTGCAGTGCACCTTAAAGAAGCTCAAATCCAAATTAATATGCAAATGTTATCCCAGTGTTACTTCTCAGAGAGAGGTGTGTCCTGCATACGAAGAGGTAAGAGTAACAAGATGCCATTAAAACTTCAGGGAGGTTCAGAAAATGAAGCTCAGCCAGAGGAGGTGCAAAGTTCTGCACTTTGGAGTGACCCATCAGTGTTGAGTGGAAAGTGAGTTGCTGAGTGCTGTCCTGAAGAAGAGGGCCTGGGCAAGTGATGGTGGTTGTGTGGCTGAGTCTGAGCCAGCAGCATGTTCTCACTGTGATAAACCAACCAGCATTTAGGGCTACTTGACAAGAAGCATGACCAGCAGATAGGGAAGCCTCCTATAGGTTTCCCAAACATCCTATGAAAATGAATGGATTTCTTCCAAAACATGGTCAAACTTGTGCATCTCCCAAACACACTGAAAGCAAGTCAATGAAAGGAGAGCACCCAGCAGCATTCTGATTATTCGTTGTGCATCACGCTGTCTAACTTTGCAACCTAATTCCTTGTCATTAGGTGAAATCTCCATCAGCATCACTATAGTTACTTCCTTATGCACAGTTTGAGATATTTTAGTGCATCTCGTGGCTTTATAAAATCTCTAGGATATAATTTGTCTGGCTTGCAGCTGCTCCTCCAAAGTGCTGTGCAGATCTGAGGCAGAATGAAGCAGTGTAGCATTGCCCAGAGAGGCTGTGGAATCTACATCCTTTGAGGCTTTCAAGATCAGCTTGGATAAAGCTTTAAACAACCAGGTCTGAATTCATGATTGACCTAATTTTGAGAAGGGGATCAGGATAGAGACCTCCTGATGCTCCTTCCAATCCTGTGACTCTGTATCTCCAAGTCTCATTCAGATGTCTTGGCTATCCTGGGATTATCCAAAATGGGACTAGATGCTTGTGTTTAAACAACTAAATAATGGGAAAACATCAGCTCCCTTGAATAGCATAAAATCAAAGTTACAGCTGTAAACAAAATAGTGTTTTAAGGAGATGGTGGTCCTAAACCAGGAAACCTTCAGGTACAGGCCATTGTCTCAGCACAGGTAGTAAGAAAATAGATTTGGCAGACCAAAAGTTTCTTTATAAAATCTAAGTTCTAATAAAATAGATAACAATTTTTATCAAGATATTATTTGAAAGAAGTATATTTTGTTTACTCGGGCTTATAAAAAAGCCTGGGTTGGATGAACGTGTAGAAACACTCCCCCTCACACACACACGTTTTTTCCTTCTCAGAGCTCTTTCTCTGAATAAAGGACTGCAAGCAAATGCTGTCTAGCATTGCAAAACTTGACAATCTCACTTGATGTCAGTTAACACAGAATATTATAGGGCCACTGCTGCAGTTCATTATGCAAATTGCTGTAGTCCCAAGGAAACCAACTCTTTTATGCAATTAAATTGTTTACAGGCCTATTTATATCTTAATAATGGTTTAGCCTTGGTGCTTTTTTGTTTCTGCTGGCACTAAGCATTTAAGCAGGATCTTTTTATTATCCATATGACCCACACATATTTGTGAGTTTTATGCTATGGAAGTGATTGAACGGCTCATTTCTATGCAGGGATTCTTTCCTGTGTTCAAATGAGTTTTCAAGCCACAAACCATATTTCCAGGGTTTAAGAAAAATTCAAAAATTAAGTAACTGCCCCCTGCAATTTAGCCAACAATATGCAAACATCAGACAGCTCGCTGCAGAAAATATGATGTTTCCTTAAATGTTGCAGGTATTTCTTCTATGTATTAAAAATCTAAGGTGTGAGCTAAGTATATTTTTTTGCAAATGAGATTTTTCTGGCCTGTAAGAATTTTGATAGTAAATGAATGGAACCTTTAGCTAATAAAAAATACCTTGTAAAAAAGCCAAATGTGCAAAGGAGTTGTGTTTTAATTAGGAGAAAGGACTTCATTAATTAATTCAAAATTCTTGTGGGTTTTTTTTTTGTATGAGAAAGAACTAGCTGACAATAAGAGGTAAAGCCCATCCTTCTCCTGTTTCCTTTTTCAGAAATCTTTCTCAACATTTTAAAAAAGCAAATGTCAAGTGGGTAAGCTTGATTTGAATAGAAAGTGAAATAAAAGGAAAGAAAAGCCAACAAGCATACATAAAGTAAAAAACATGCAGTAACACACACCACAAAAACATGATGATGCCTATCCCCTCATCTTTTCCCCAGTTTTCACATTTTAAAGCAAATATAAACTGCCACATTTTGAAAGATGCCTGGGTCACAAAGAAGATTACAGCAAGGTATTTCTTCTTTACCCGTTTTTCTCTTTCAGTGAGTTTCTCAGTCTTTATTCTACCAGATTCTACCTTCAACAGAGATAACATCCTCTTCTTCACTGAAATCATAGAATTCTGCTTCTTAATTTGACTGGAATCAAAGCCTTGGGTTCTAGTCCTGTCAAACTAAGAATATCAGAACCATATACATTAGTTTTTGGTCTAAAGTTTTTAACAAGAGGTATTGTGGAAAAAAAGAAATGGCACCACTATTAATTTTCTTTAACAAAGAAGACAGTTATCTACTTGTCTTTAGTTGACTTAAATGTTAAAGCACAGGAAATAATTTCAGGCTACCAATCCTGACCTTGTACAGATGCCTAAGTATCCCTATTCAGTATATACAATATATGCATCAAATGTAGCTTGCAATGTATATAATACTGTCAACACATTATATGAAAAGCCAACGTGGTGTGGAGCACACACAGAAAGCCAAACCTTTAAGTATCTTCATCATGCCAAATGTGCTTCCCTTCTGCTTCAGGACAAAAAAATCTCAAGGCATCTACTGATTTTACATGGCTGCAGATTAATTCTTTTAATTGTTCTTTTGTGCATAGACTTTCAAACTGCATTAGACTTCTATTTTTTTTTTCATCTGACCCTTAACTAGGACAAAAGGAACTGTGAGTCTCAGATAAAAAGAAGCCAAGAACTCTAAATAATACCAAGAAAAGACTAAAAATGAACAATTCTTCTAGTACTAAAATGAAAATTTAATGAACTAACTTCTGCATTATTCTGATCAATGAACAGTTTAAAAAACTTTGATTTATTGATTTAATCTTAATCATGGCCTTCATTTTATCACTTCATTAATACAGCTTTAATTATCCAAGTAAAATAGCAGTATCTGAGTTTAGTACATTGCTTTCTGTAGTGTTGCTTGATCTTTTTCTAAATTCATAAAAATTAGGTAGAAATACCTGATTGCACCTGAATGGTAACCTCAGAGACAGTAGGTTGCTCTGGATAAGAATGAGGATGTCATTGGATCCTGCTCTTAAATTTAACCCATGTAATTTAATTTGTTAGGGAAGAAGCAAAAAGAGTTGTAAAATAAGTACGTTCACCCACTGGCCTGAATTTTACCCCCTGTCAGTGCATTGTCCCATCATCAGTGCTTTGATTTGTCTTTGCAGTCTGTGATAGGACACGTCAACCACAACAACACCTGTTAAGGTTTTAACTTGGTTGAGGCATGTATAAGATTCTTGTCCCCTTTTGTGGATTCTTTGGTCTGTGCAGTTGATAGAGAAACAGGTTGTCTTTATCTGCCTTTTTTTTCAAATTTGTTGCAATTTAACATTTTTCAGATCTGCACTACTCTTGTGAATTTTGGTTGAAACTGGAAAACACGTACAACGGTAGTAGTGCCATATGGACTAATAAAGTAAGAATGAACTCATAAACTTCATTTCTTAAGGGAATTAGGGAAAAAAATCCCTGTCAGAGTCTTTTTTTCTACAGTGCAGTCTACAAAGAGTGTTAACAATATTAATAAAGATGTCAGTGTTTGCTTATCCTTTAAATAATAAACACATAGCATTGTATGCTAGGCTTGGTGGTATATATCTATTCCTTCCTTACATATTTTTGTATCTTGCTTTCCTCTTTTTTCTTTGGACTTTCTCATAAAAAAAATTGAAAAAGTTTTCATCAGATGCTATTTGTAAATTCGATGTTTTGAAAAGTTAAAGGAAAATATTAATAATAACAATAACTAATAGTGGATGTCCTCAGGGATCGATCTGGACAGAACTTAATTTTTTTTATAGAAAAAAACTGACTTCTACTAATTGAGTTTCTTTGTGTAACTTATTAAATTCTAACAATTTTTAAGAAATGTCACATTTGTTTTCTTGTAGATTCCCAGTACGGGGATCATTAAAGTCCTGTGTGATCCTTGTTTTTAAGGCTGCCTTGGATTTTTGGGGTTTGTTTGTTTGTCTGAGAATAAAAGTACCAACATATGTAGTCATACATTGGATTCAATCAAATACTAACCAGCAAAGGAAAGCATTAGTTCTATTACAAAACCTGTCATAGTGAAAGGTATTATCATACCAACCTCACCTACATCATCTAATTCAAATACTTCCTTCATCCCTCTTTTCTCTTAGCACTAATCAAATATGAATTGATGTGTTGAAGGCACTGATTTTCATAGCATTTTTTATCTTCTGTCAGATGCACTTCTATTCTGCTACTTATGAATAGAGATATAAACTTACGTCTGTGTGCTAATAAACACTTCTCCAGCTCTTCTCACATTACACACACTTTATTATAAAGGGTGGAAATGGAGAAAAAGAACTTGAGTGCCTGTCCAGTTGAAACTTTGATCACTGTCCACCCTTTTGATTGTCCAAAGGCCACAACTATTAACATTATTACAACAACTGTGATCTGTTGTTTTCCACTGAGCTGACTGTCCCTACCTTCTTCTTTCTTCTATACCGGGGAGTTAAGAAATCTGAACAAGGATTCTTCCCAGCTTATGCTATTTTTGTCCTGGATGCCAAAGGTTTTTTCCTCTTTCTGGAGTCTTCAGCTAAATAAAGATGGTGATGAAAAATAAAACATCACTAAAATGACAGCAAATATACCACACACCACTTGGTTAATGGAGCTCTCGTGAAAATCAAAGCATGGCAGTCTGAAGTCTGGTGCTTTTATTTAGGACAAGTGTAGAGGTAGCCAGTGTCTGTTTTTGCAGAACCATCAGTAGGGAGAACACTTGTTGTGTGGATGGAAGACCAAGGTTCAGCACTTTTTGGTACTAGAAAGAATCCAAACCCAGTCCAAAGGGCTTTAATAGCAAAGTGGCCTGGATAAGGAACCTTATCTTTGCTTCTTGTTCACTGTGTGAGAGAAAGAGGGACCAGAATAAATCTGACTTTTTAGTTTGGTGATGAAAGCATTTACTGAAGAGTCAGTCCTAGGTTCAGTCTCCTCTTCAATCAAAATCATTGTAAAAAAATGGAAAAGATGCCGTTCTAGAAGTGCTTGAATATTGATTTCTTTCCTCCTGGGGCATTCCCTCTTGAAAATATAAAGGCATCTAGTCTGAATGAAATGTATGATAAATGCAGGTAGCTGAGGAAAAGCTATCACCTCATACTTGAGGAGTACTCTAAAGTAGCCTCTGTCTGCAGTTCCTTGGAGTGGTTAAACACAAGTTTGGTGTAGTTCACTTGAAGTTGATGGCAAAAGCAGACACAAAGGCCAGATGGTCTTGGGTAACTCTCAGTGTAGTATGGCAAAAGTCTGGACAGAAGGTCCTTGAAAATGAAGCTATTTCTTAAAATTCAAATAACAAGAAAATACCAGAACCTGGTATCCAGCCTTCTTGAGACCTCATCTGTGCCGTGAATTGGCCTCAGTTGTTCAGACAGCATATTGAACTCTGATTGCTTGTTCTGATGAATTTGGATTAGGTCTGTGAATATATTCCTACTGGATTTGTGGAAAAGCAAAGATTTTCAGAAGCTAAACCTCTGCCCCTTCAAATGTACAGTTTGACACTAGGAGATTTTTACATACTTTTTATGTCCCTGGGTGTCTTTAGCCTAGTGTAATAAACTACATATGTTCTTTGCAAGTTAGGTTGAACTGGAAATCTGAAGCTAAATAAGAAGAGTGACTAGTGCATGGGAGTACAAGTATATTTGAACAAAGATCAAAGGTTGCACAATGTGAAGTACTTGGAGGTGGAAACTGGAACAAAATCTAGATAGTATTATGTCCCATAATCCCTCTAAAGATAAAAACAGGGTGATATATGCAGTTATTCTTCAATAATTTTTTAACTGAGCTTACTATACACAAGCCCATACTTATGATTTCTACAAGGTTAATACTAGAATTTTATGCTTTGAGTAATTCGTCACTGAATGAGGTTTTGAACATCATCACTGAATTTATAAACTTATGACACCTAAAGAGGGATTGTAGCTGACAAGAAAGAAGGTGGAAGTGGGTTCAATAACATTTTACATTGCTATTTATCTCAATGCTTTAACTTACTCTGTAGTGCCAGAGGGACAAAAGATTAAGATTGCTGGTCCTCAGCCCACCTTCTGACTACCCTTACACATCTGTCATTAGAACAGTGTACCCAGAGAAGTGGAGGGAGAAATAGAAAAGAAAAATACACCCGTGGACTATTTTGCTGGTATAGTCATAATAATAAGAGTAACTTAAAATAGGGCAGTGACCAGCAGCTCCTGTGAACATCCATTTGACTCGTTTAGGGATAGCCAGCCACATGACAGTGGTGGGGTAGATGCCATCTCTTGCTTATCTCCACAAGCTAATTGTGCTAGTTCCTAGCATTACCTGGAGGCTTCTGTGTCTTCCTTCTGCTTCAGGGATCCAAATGTTGGACATGACTTGAGAGGTATCTTGGCATATTGAACTACAATACAAAAGGGGTTAAAATAACTTACTGACTAAATAAAATAGCCTTGGGCAGATGTGTCTCTGTATTTCCTTTTTGTCTCCTTTATGTCATCACATTTAAGTCAGCAGCCACAATATGCATTGTTCTGCATAGTCGTGCATCTTCTCCAGGGTCTTTGTCTGGGAGGTGCAGATGTCAAACAAAACATATTTTTGTTCAGGGAAGGGGCTGTGTGGAAATAGCTGAATCTATCTTGTAGAGCTGCACCTTGACACGTACGACAACTTAGACTGTCAAATAAATGGTTTTGATGATGTACGGGTTGAAACTCCTTTCAGCAATGCAATTCATTTAGTCAAAACCTTTAATCCACCCCAGCAAGAAAAGTCCCATTTAGTGCATTGTTTAGAAGCTGTTTTTGCTACTCCCCACACACTTTTGCACAGGATACAGTAGGGAGACTATCCAGGTGTAATGAGAGACATGAGGAGTGTGTGCAAACAGTATCTGTGTGAATACGTAATACGTCGTCTGCTTTTTTTTTTCTGCCAGAGTTACAGAAGTTCTTTTAAAGAATTCTTACTTGCTAAAGTTTTAAACACTTTTTAAGGCTTTTAAAATTCGTTTTGCTCATCAGAAGATTAAAGATAGTACTTTGGACAGTATTTGCTATTTTGCAATGTTTCAGTTTCAATGAAACAATGTATTTTAACTACATTTAATCACCTTGAAAATATTATTTATTTACATTTATAAATTATTATTTATTCATATTATT
>NW_008611485.1:126032-181696 GCF_000691845.1 Merops nubicus
TATTTATTATATTATATGTCTGTTTATGGTATTTCAGAAGCATTCAAGGGTGAAAAAAACCCTAACTTCCCTTAAAGGTATTAGGAATTTGTTGCCTGGAAACTATACACATATTTGAAACTTCTGTAGTGTTAAGTATGTCAGTGACAACATCTGAGTAACATCCATTGTTACACACAACAAAAACTAAGGTTTGAAAAGATGGGTTTGATGGCAAAAGTGTAGGAATCTGTTATCACAACCTAAGCAAGCACTAAAACACAGAAAGGACCTGGAGTGGCTAATTCTGGAATACAGAAGATAGCATAAAACAAGCTTCACATAGAACTTCTAACACATTTGATGCCATTAACTCTGAATTTATTGCAACAGAATATTTTTTAATATTTCTTTTTTACAGAGATCATATGCATACACAACTAAGTGTTGCTTCTGCTGTTCCATGTGTCAGGGTAGTGCTAGGCATCCTGTTAAACCACATGGTTCAGAGTTCAGAGGTTAGGACTTTAGTCAAGAGAAGATATTTTCTATGATTTAGCATTAGATGACATTGGAAGTTAGGAAGGGCTAATTACTTTCCTTAAAAAAAAAATCAGCAGAAATGCCAGCTATCAAATAAGGTTCTCCCTGTAAGTCAATTCTCTTATTTTAAGACAAATGACTTATCTAAAGTGAGGTTAGGTTTGGGAAGCAATGATATGAAGAAATTAAGCTTCTTCTCCTTGCTTGCATGAACAATCTGTGGAAGGTCTCAGTAGTTAAGATCTGCTGGGACTTGGTCAAGAGTTTTGAACAATAACCTTCCATTTTAAAATTCACTGCAGCACGAGCACTGTATATCACAAATAAATCTATACTGTGGGTGCATTCAGATTAGGATTTGCCTGGCACCTATTTTAAATGAGTATTGTGCATCCAGCATCTTTCTCAGCTGGTCTAATAACAGGGTAATCATGATGACAGTAAAAAGCTTGACTTCTCTTGTGGAGCAAATAAATGGAGCTTCACAAATTTTATGTATCCACTTACTTACCTATTTCTCTTTTTGCCATTAAAGAACAAATAGGCAGTGGCATCTGAGTCTGACAAACTCCAGTTTAAATAGACTACTGATTTAGAGGAATATGCAAAATTATTCCATTAAGGACATACTTTATTGTCTACTGTTGAAGCAGCTACATTAAAAGGAATCTGTATGGAAAAAATGAATGTGAATCGATATCTACAAAAACTATTTCAACAAAGATAAATGGTTTTCTAGCATAGTTTCTGCTGAGGTGTTGACATGTCTTTATTTATATTCAGTGATGTCTAAAAAAGGACTCTAAAGGTAAACATTGGGAAAGTAATCAGCTGAGATTTGACACTTTAAAACCAAAAAATTAGGTGGTCGAAATCAGTATTCTGAAGCCTTAAGGCCATAATATATGTGACTAAATAGCTGCTGTTACTGGAACATACTGATTTATCACCTTATGCAAGGTGTAGATGTAAATTCAAAAGCTGTATAATAAAATCGCATATGACAAAAAATAGAATTTTATTAGATTATCTTTACATTGTGGCATTTAATATCCAGGAATTGGATATAAAAATGAGTCAGAAAATAATGTTTAAAATCAATTTATGTAGGCCAATAACACTCCCTTCCCCTCAAAATAACTGGAAGAAACAGATGTGGCAGTGTTGTTCTCTATGCAATGACATTTTCAGAAACCTTACAGCATTTTATTATTATTATTACTACTATTATTATTATTATTGAGAAATATTTTAAACACTTTGTTAGTTGTCATTTATGCATGCCCCAGAAAACAAAACTACTCACAGGCAAAGTGGGTTTTGAATAGGTTTAGTTCTTTATATTCAATGTCAAATCTTCTCAAGTTAAATTATTGGGAATGTAAACAAATACTACTTACAATGACAAATTAAACTACACTTCAACCCAGGAATATTTACTTCAGCAGAAGTGTTTTCCATCTAAAGATTACATTTATAAGGGGAAAAAAAAAAAAGCTAAAGCGTGTTCAGATGTTGAGACATGCCATGGCAGTCTTCTTTAAAATCCCAGAGTCAGAGCCAGCTTTCTATTTCTACATTCATGTTGTATAGTTTCACTTAGTATCACAAAAGAAGGAGAACTGGAGACAACTAGGCAGGATAAATCAGTCAATAGTTAGGTAGATAAATACAAAGAAAGCTAGAAAGCCAAAAGAAGGAAATAAAAATACGTAATTTTAGAGAACTTTATCAGACATGTTATGGTGGTCATGGGAAATTCTTAATATAAAGTCTCCTTTCTGTTCTCAGAACAGATGGTGGGGATAATGGTGCATACAACCCCAGATTTCAGAGCTATCCTCTGGTGATTGTATGTACTGGACTGTACTGGGAGACCTCATGAAATGAATTTGGAAGACTTTTTAGTTTTACATAGATACAAACCAAAGTACAACTAAATTCTGAAACCTTTAGTAAACTGCAAAGGTTGCAGATGAGGGCTCGGTGGTGGAGCTGCTTGCAGAGCAGCTCATGTAATCAGAGAGCTTTATAACTACAGCCACTGCAAAGCAGAGCAGACACTGGAGAAGGAGAAGCTTGTTACTGCCCTCATCACAGATCTGGGGCTCTCCATGTTAACAGGAGATGTTAATGAAAAGAGGAGACACTGCAGAAGACCTTCATACAACAGTTAATTTTGGAAAGTGTCATCTTTATGGTAAGAAATAAGCAGTTGAGATTTTGAATGCAGATAGAAACTAACAGATAACAGGGGAAGCACAGAGGCTGAAATTCTCTGTGCAGAGGGTTGCCAAGAGGTGAAATCACTAAATGAAACAAATTTTGCTATGAACTCCTCTTTTGTTTGCATAGAAACTAAACTGGCAAATGAACGTCATCAGCAAATTTGAGGATCCTGCCTCCGAATGGACTATTTTCCCCTAGGGCAAAATAAGAACCCATGGGGGTTTTTTTAAGTTTCATTTATTCTTTGATAGAATTTTTACAATTTTACTCTTTTAGCCAGTTGAGGCAAAACAGCTCTTTCTTAGTCTTGAAAGACAAATCATGGAAACAACAACGCTTAACAGTAACACATCTGAGCAACTAAGGGTGTTTCAACCTCCAGTCTATAGCACATCCAACACACTGTTGATACATCCAAAGTTGAGTGTCACACAGACCTGGAAGCTTCAAGAGCTGCAGCTAAATTATTAGTAACAAGAAATTGTTTCAAAGGCGTAATGGTCAGAAAGATGAAGATTGAAGGGAGCTCAGATTTTTATGCAACTGTGATCTATTCAGGTCACAAATGTCCTGGAGGAAATGGATCTCTTGAAGGAGAGACACTTGGTTGTCCCAGTGGTCCCTTGCTGGGTCCTGATCCCAGCTTCCCCCTTGTACATCCCAGCTTGGGGACAGGAGTGTAGCTGGGTACCAGAAGGCAAGACAGGAGAGTAAAGCTGCACAGATTCCTAACTAATAACAACTCTAATGCATGCTGGTAATGAGTAAGTTCCCAGAGTTCACCAATGTCAATTTTCAAACATCCCTGAATCTGTGACCATGCAGACGTGAGGGTAGCTGTGGTGGGGTGAAGTATTCTCTTGCCTGTAAAACAAAGGGACTGCTTGAGCTCACACTGAGTATCTGTGACCACTTTTCCAAATTAAGTCACTCAAACTACCATTCAAACACCTCTGATCTGGTTCAGACCCACAACTTATTCCAGCTCTTCAGTCTTTACTAGGGGAAAAGTTCTGCTGACCTTGAGGGCAGCTTTGCTGAGCAGAGGTAGCTTCCATCTCTGTTAATGCTGCAGAGCTGACAGAATACCTCCTTCACATTCCCTTCAATTACACCAAAGCATGTAAAAAGAAGAGCTTAATTTCTTTGACACACACTGCTTTAGTTGCTGGCATGAGAAATTATTTCTCGCCGAAGCTCTGTAAAATACTATTGATTTTGGCAGAATGGCTAAAATGAGCTACTCTCTGCTTCTTATCATCTTCCATAGTCAGATTGGCTTTGGAATCATAGGGTTTTCACTGGCAATTTCAAATAATGGGCAATACACATTTCACAGTTTAGGTCCAATTTTATATTGTCAAAGAATACAACTCTCATCTTTTGCCACCTGGAATAAGATGACTTATATTGTCTTGCCATTTTCAGCTTCTCCACTGAATTATTGCTGGTGTAATTTTTGACAGTGTCCTATAGGTAAATAGACTCTGTACCCAGGAGATGTGGCTCCCATATCTGAAAAGCAAAGGAGAACTCATGGTTCACTATGCCATAACATTCTTTTGATTTTAATAGAAGAAAGACAGATAAAAATATTACTTTCTACTCTTTTGTATGTTGTGAGGTTCTTGCAGTGGTGAAGTTTCTCTTGTAAGAATACCAAACTGAAATAGTGTTCAGGAAGAGAGAACAGAAAGACACCACTCTGCTGACAGATTTGTGTCATCTTGTACAAGTCACAAACAACAAACTTCTTTTTCTGATAAGCATTTGTTGTATTTGATTCTCCCTTTATGTTTGGTTTTTTTTTTTTTTAATTTATTTTATAACTGGAAAGGAGAAAGAATTTGGAGACAAATATTTTGCAGCATGGGACTGAGCGACCTGTGTACTCTTCAGCAGCGGTTTCCCATGGGTTCACTCAGATGGGAGTTGTCTTCTCTTCTCTGCAGAATGACAGATTTGAAGACACAGGGCCCAGAAAGAGACAAGGCAGGTAAGATCTTCATCTCTGGTTTGTATCATATCAGAAGCCAAGTTGTCATGTCATGACAACTGAATATGACTAAGAAAGGAAGAACATTAAAGTGTATGATGATGCAAACTCCCTGATGAACCAAACTGACTGGGGAAGTGGACAGCCATCCTGCAGGAAGATCTGGATAGGCTGGAAGAGTGGGCTAACAAGAACCTGATGAAGTTCAACAAGGACAAGTTTAAGGTCTTGCACCTGGGAAAAGATAATCCAGGAGTGCAGTAAAATCTGGGATCTACCTGGCTGGAGAACAGCTTAAAAGCTGGGATCTACCTGGCTGGAGAACAGCTCTGTGGGAAGGGGGTGTCCTGGTGGACCTCTGTTCTGGTGGACAAGCTCAGTGTGAGTGAACAGTGTGCTGTTGCAGTGTCAGAGAAAGCCATCAGGATGCTGGGTTGCATCAACAAGGGCATCAGCAGCAGAGATAAAGAAGTCATCATCCCACTCAGGGTTTGTCAGGCCACACCTACAATCCTCTGTTCAGGATTCCCTGCTATACAGAAGATATGTGGACAGGCTAGAGAGGGTGCAGAGAAGGGCGACAGTGGTGATCAAAGGACTGGGAAGATGCCATCTGAGGAAAAAAATGAGAGAATTAGGTTTGTCCACCCTTTAGAAAAGAAGGCTTAGGGGAGACCTTACCACTAGGTTCCAGTAATTAAAAGGTGGCTACAAAGAAGATGGAGTCCCTTTCTACAAGGAGTCAGATGGAGAAGATCAGGGGTACAAGCTGCTCCTGGGGAGATTCCTATTGGACACCAAAGGAAATTTTTTCAGAACAAGAACAATCAATCATTGCAATAATCTCCCCAGGGAAGCATCCCAACACTGGATACTTTAAAGATTCATCTGGAAAGGGTACTAGACCATCTGATTTAGACCATGTTTATGACAAGAAAGTTTGGACCAGAAGGTGCCTGAGGTGCCTTCCAGTCTGGGATTCTATGATTTCATGATTGAGTATGGCTCTTTGGTACAAGTCAGCTATAATATAGTGAGAAAATACTGCTCTTTGGCAAAGTCTTTACTTCAAATTGTAGGAGCTCAGCTGGGTGTCTCAAATTCCACATTGCTAGCACAGGCCCTAGAGTGGTTAGTAGGTAGGTGTGAATGAAAGCAGTAGCAGTAGGAATGAACCAGGAAAATCCCTTACTGTACAGATGAGACATGATGTCTGTGCAGTCTTCAACTAAATTAAACACTCTGTAAGGACAGAGGAAAAGCAGTGTCTGCAATTTTTATAACTCCTTAAAATACTTAAGATCACATTTATCCCTTAACTCTGATTTTGTACCTCGCTTACTTCACAGGAAGTCAAATAATTTGGGAAGTGTTTATGAGCCTCAGGATGAGCTGAGTAATGTCCCACTGGGAAGCAATGATGCTGGCTTGCCCTCCTGGCAATCTCTACCTGAACTATCATCTGCCATGTGTAACCAACCATACTTTTACTGAGTGAATAACAGAAAAGGGCTGTAGGATTTTACTGAACAAAGACTCTGCTTTCATTAACTCTCATTATGGTTTGATTTATTGATGAGTACATGGAAGTGCTTTCCAAGGACAAGACAGAAAAGTCTGCAGGAGCCACAACAGCACCAGTGTTTAACAGACTGTGAAACACTGTAAAACAGCAATGCTCCAGTGACAACATTCTGCAGCTATAAGGCAGCATCGTGGTGAGCAATGGCTTAGGAGACTTCACCCAGTAGGAGAAGTTCTTTTTGCTTTTTAGGAGTTATTTTTGGGGGTCAGAGGATGGATATCACATTACAATTTATTTTAACTTTCTAATTTCCAACACAGTATGAAACTGTTGTTTACTGTAGCACATCTGCAGCCATTTAGGACATTATTACTGCAGATACTTTTCATACTTTAGACGTCTCATGCTTCACTACAGCCGTGGGGATACAACCCAGCTCCCCTTGCTTAGAGTGGCCATGCATATTATGGTGACTATCAATGTTCTGGATGTGCTGTCAGCTGCACACATGTACCCCAGCTATTTACTTCCATTACTGTATTGTGAGGGCTGTGCTTTGGGTGTCACTCCAAAGTGACACATAAAAAAAACCATATTGGAGCAAAAAGATAATGACAATTTAAAAAGCTTGCACTAAAGCATACAAGAAATTAAACATCTTCTATAGTGGTTTGTAAAGCTTTCTGTCCAACGCACAACCACATATCAACATATGTAAAAAGATAAATTAATCTTAAAATATTTATTACTTATAAAATTCTGACCGAGGCACTAGAGACTAATGGGTGTCTTCTAAAGAGATCCCTTGACAAATTAGAGAGAATTTTTTTGATAATAGCCCTTTGCATTCATCTCTTTACTTCTCCTTTATAAGCTATTAATAGGTATATCAGAGAAAAAAGTAGCCCCATAAGAATCAGCTTTGGAAAAGATAATCTGAGATCATCTAAGTTCATGTGCCATTAGTGTGGAATTATTCTCTATAGCATAGTTTAAGAAGCTTTGTTCAGTTTAATGTTAGGTAACTCAAGTGCAGAATTATTTTTCTCTTTCTCCACAGGCCTCATCACTAACTAGCTGAATAGTTTAAAAAGAAATAAAAAGCTTTTTTCACTTTTACTCTGTCGCTTTTGATTTTCTGTAACCTATTGCCTAGGATGACCTGTAGCTTGTTTCCTTTATGTGTGTTTGTTTAAACAACTTTTTGTTTAAACTGTTGCAAAAAAGGGAACAGAAAGATCAATGTTAGGGTAGTGTTTCCTTTAAAAAAAATGTAATTAGAAGACATCAGTTCATTTCCCAATTTTTAGTATAAAATTCCAGAAAAATTATATTTACTTAAATATATACACATACACACATATCTCTTCAGTCTGCTGTAATAATAAGAATCATGGAGTTTAGGCCTTATTCCTGTTTGAAAATGTGAAGTAATTACAAATTATAAAATCCACATTTTTAAGATTATTTGTGCGTATTCTTCCATCCAATTTCTGAGAAACATTCAATGACTGACTTGACCATTTTATGACACTGGACAGTCATAGAAGTTTTTTCTGGCCTTAGAATCACAAGGGTCTCATACCACACAGTGATGTGAATTCAGACTCTAAAACACCTCCAGCTTGTGAAAATCTCTTTAGAGTCAATAGGAAAAATATAAGAAAACAAGTAAAAGCCTTATATCAAGCTCCTGTGCTGTACTGCTCTACAGTACAAAAATCTCTTTCCAGGCTACCCCCAAGAGACTAAGATAAGAACATACCTCCCAATAATTCTAATTACAACAATCGTAGAAGTCTCTAGTCCAATCTTACTCATTATTTAAATCTATTGCTATAACTATACCATTTCTTACTTTTTTTTCTTCTCTAACTCCATCTATGAGGACCAATGAACTCATATCCCACAAAAATAAGAAAAGTCCCTTTTAACCATAACTTGATTTCTTTTTCACATTGCTTCATGCCTTTCCTGACCTTAACATGGAAGAACTATAGTTTAACACAACTGCTTGGGTAATTATGTTTTAGTAACCATTTATTAGACATCAAAAAGCATGACCCTGTCTAATTTATCATAGAGATTCCATGCACAAGCTGCTATCTATTGCATATCACCTGATTTTTTTTTATTAGGTTTTCTGGAAAAATCTTGTTAGTTATCACATCTTGTACACTGACATGTTACAATGTGCTTTTCACTAGATAGAACATAGCCAAGGTGCTTTTAATTATATTATCAAATTTGATATCTCTGAATAAGTTTAATACTAAAACTGAATGCATTCCGGTATCCAGAATGGCAAAAAATCACTGACAATTTGAAGCAGAACAGAACAAGAAGGAAACAAAGGATAACTATAAAAACAGTAGATACAAGACAAGAATACATAGGAAAGCAAAGTACATGACATTAGAAGGTAGAAAGTAAATAACATAGTGAGGAAGTACAAAGAATAAAAGATTTCATTGTGATCCGTTTCTCATTGTTCTTGTGGTAAGGATGATGCATCACTTTCCATCCACAGGACAACTGGATGCAGAGCAAGGTAAAGCTAGAACTGCCTTCTCACAGAGCTGATTTGGTGATATCAATGAAAACATCAAGATATCTGTCAGGACATAATCAGGGCTTCAGAATCATAGAATGTGATAAAAAGGGAAGGGGCTAGTGAAAATATGGGAAGAAAACATTAAAAATTTGTCAGGGCCAAATCTGCTGATGATGCAAACAAGTAAACTTCTCAGGCTTAGTCAGAGTGGGGCCATATTTATTAACATAATTTTATCTCCAATGTTTGTGATACTGCAATATTTGATTAGTATAGTGTTCAATATAGTGATGAAAAGTTATTGGAGAAATTTAATCATTAAACAGAAACTCTATTTCAGGAATTTAGGACAGTCCCTTTTCTCCTCTGATAGACATTACTTTGCTGATATATTTATGAAATTTCTAATGTTAGACTGTTTCTTCATCCCCAGCTTCAGCTTTCTATTCAAGCTCTGGTTAATGCCTTCGTGGCCTTTATTTTGGATATGCACCATGTGGTCACCTCAGACTTCTCTAAGCTGCTGCCCAGTGCTGCAATGCCTGTGTAATGGACTCAGCTGCAGGAAATGCATTACCACTTCTACATGAATTATGCTTGTGTCCTAAATGTCTCTTATTAGCAGACACCCCCTATAGGCAGTTTTGTCACTGGATCTTGATGATTTAGTCTAGGATCTGGTGAGGACAAAGATCCTCTGTTCCCTGGGAAAAAGATGGTTGAAGGCGGTTGAAATGACTGTCAAGGATTCAAGATTTCTGGAAAAAAAATCAAACAAGGAAGATATCCATCCTGGGTACCCATCCAACCCCTAATGTGGGTTACTATTACATTTTTTTATGAAACCTAAGTTCAAATATTTAATCTACATTTTTTCCCAAACTGTTTTTGTAAATTACTTTAATTTACTAATTTTAAACAACTTGACAGTGCTGGTGAACATTTTTAATTAGGAATCTGCTTTTCTGCTGTACCATTTTCAAAAGATCAAGCAAAACTCACGTTTGCTTGCTTTTAGGATGAAAAGCCCCTGATGATATGGCATGCTACAAGCAGGTAGTTATTCATGATACAAGCTGATAATCACATTTCTTGTAAATGTGGTAGCTCCTGAACTGATAGAAACGTTATTGCTTCAATATGTTACTCATATCAGCCAATTAGTCCTGCAGTTAATGGGGAGAGAATTGCCACACCTAACACTGTCAAAATAGAGCTCCCAGAGAAACTCCAGCTTGCTTATGTGTATTTGCCTGGATTTATGCTGGCTATATTCTGAGCTAACCTTCTCTGCAGTCTGCAATGCTCCAGGACACAAAGTTAAAGCTCCACATTGCTTATATGGTGTGATAAAAACCTGCTGAATCTGAGGGGTGGTGGGTAACTGTACAATCCAGCTTAATGAGCACATCAGAGTTGTTTTGTTTTTTTTTTTTTTTACTTGGTTTAAAGATCACCTCCAGGATTTTTCTTCTCCTTGTGGTTTTGCAACAGAACCCCCATATTATTCTTGGCAATCCTTCCAGTTACATTGCACAAGTTAATATTTTATTCTGCTACTTTCTGCTTGTGCCAGCAACATGCCAGGCAATATTTGGGCAGAGAGCAGGTTGAGTTTTGTACCAAAGGCCCAGCAAAGTCAAGGGGATTTTTCTGGGAAGACTGACAGTATAGCAAATATCTCTCTGAAAGTGAAAAAGCACTCTTGGGTAAAATAAAACATTACTGAAGTTTCAGGTTAACAGTTAATGATCATACAGTTCTTTGCAGGCAATTACTGCAGTCTCTTTAAAGCTCCTTTTGTGGTTATTGAGGGGGCCCTGGGAGTTTCTTGCACTACAGATACCATTTTACCAAGCAATCAGTTTGCTTACACCTCAAAATGCAAAGTTTAACATTCTGCTTTGGTACTGTGTCATGTAATATCCTTCCTCACAGTCATTCACCTGAATGCAACTTTTATTTTTACAATAAGGAAGCAACATCTGAGAATGCTGACATGGTCTCAGAGCACCTAGATTGGTATCTCTAAACAAGTTTAAAAGCTACCATTGGTGGCTATGATTTAAAAAGAATAAAAATAAAAATTGATTTTCATTATTTCTGAGGTTTTTGTAATTCTCCATAGGTTCAAAGTAAACAGAGAGTTCTTTAGGAAATGACACTAAGAAAACACATACCATAGACCAGTTCTGTCTTAAAGGCTTTTTAGTAGAAATGCATGCAATGGAAAAATGGTCGTTGTTTCTGCACATGAATTGAGACCCAGAATGAGCAAATAACTATTCTAAGGTGACAAGAAGTCATTAGCAGGGTTCACTGTGCTTCATATCATCTCACATGACTGCCATGGTTTGAACCCAGCCAGAAGCCAAACACCACACAGCTGCTCTGCAGCCCAAAACACAGCATTATTTTAGCTACTAAGAAGAAAAATTAGCTCTGTCTCAGCTGAAGCCAGGACACTGAGCCATCCAAGTGGGAAAAATACAACTGGCTGCAATCTTCTGTCCTCCTAGTGTCTCTGTGTATGTTTTTATCCTGGTGTATCACCAAACTGTCTATACTGTTTCCAGGCTCAAATGTACATCTCCAAGTTATATAGTAAGAATTAGGTTATTTCATTCTAGCTACTGTGTTTTGGGAAAATTTATCTATTCAGCTGAAGAAAAGGAAGCAACTCAACTCACCTTGGATTAGACAATGGCAGTGCAATCATCTGCACCAGCGACACTAAGGTTCTTTTGCTGGCTATGATGAGAAACAGGAACTACCAGGGCAAAATTCAATTCATTCCAAAACAAATATCTGAAATCAGCCAAATTAAAAGCACCCAGCTTACTGAAAAGACTTTGAAGTAGCTAGTGGGTTACTTGGTGTGAATTGGATATATCCTTGTCTGTATTTTATCCAATGGATCACACTTCAGCTCTTCCATAAATGGTTATTTCTTAAAATATAAGAAGTTTTTTGGGCTTGTACTTACAGAAGGTGACAGAAACAGAGATGAAAAATCTTAAAAAAAAATTAATATCTGATGATTAGCCTTGGATTACAGCTCCATCAATGACACCTTACCTCCTGGAAATATTTTTCTTAAATAAGAGATATTTAATTACAAGTTGAACTACAACTTGTGAACAAAATTTCCAAATTGATATTTGGTTAATTTGAAAACAGGTATATCATTATTCAGGAACAAATGCTAACAAATCTAATTAAATAGTGCTGTGTTAATACACATACACATGAACAAACATATATAATGCACAAATGCCACCTGATACAAAAATCACAGTGTACTTAGTTTTTTTTCTGCAATCATTTTTGAAACAGCATTAGCATTTGAAATTTCTGTGCATGGACATAAGCCACCTTTATTTTTCCACATCAATAAATTACAGAATTATTTAGCTGCCATTATACACTTAAATGCTTATTATAGTAGTTTACAGCTTTTAAAACTTTATGTCTAGAAAGATTTACATTATTTAGGTCAAAATATAGCATTTCTAATTAATTATTTTCTTTTAAAGTTTTTCTTCTTCTATAGATCCTTTGATATTCCATTAGCAGCCTGAAAAGTAGAGCAACTTTATTTGATTCAAAGCAAGCACAGGGAAGATTTCATTATGAATGTATTGAAACAAAAATAAGAACTGACACATTATGGTATTCGACATTAACGTCTTAGAGAGAAATGTTGTTTGCATTTATGTGACTTTGTTTCATTTTATATGATCCATTAGCTTTTCTTTTCTCTTGCTTCAGGGTGGATATGATGAAGAAAATACAGTCAGATGATCCATCCATGCGTTTTGAATCATTGAATAATTGTTTTGAGTGAGAAAACACTGTGAGTTTCATAAACATAAGATTCTACTGTTCAATCATTCTGTGTTACAAAAACCTTTTGCTGTGATCTACTGAGCTACTTGGAATTCTTACTGCCTTTGAAGAGATCAAGGAATGAATGAATCCCTGCAAGTACAGTTCTTTGGGGCACAGTAGCAAAATAGCATAAGTTTGGAATTAACCTGAAATTATTCAGCAGTTAATATAAGGATCTATGTATAACTAGAAAAATAACTCCTCCAGCCTGGTGGCAAAGTGAAAACAATGAGAAAAAGAACATCTAATTTTTCAAATCCTGCTTGGGTTCATGCACACAAGTTTTCCCTCTTCACCACTGAACCCAGGTCCTAGGGAAAGCAGCAGTGGGCAGAGGACAGGTGGGAAGCTGAGCACTCAGGAGACCTGCAGGCTGGACAAAGGAAGAGTGGACTATGGCTTGAGGAACAGTGAAGGACATTCCAAAGCTAGTGTAGGTGTATTCTTTCTGGACTTTGCATGCTTCTCAACATCTGGTGCTGCCCTGGGTAACACACCACTGCTACTGCCACCTCCTCTTTAACAACTTTGACAGTATGCACTTATTGGGAGAAAGCAGTCATAGATGTGCTCCAGGAAAGTAAAGGTTGGAAAACACATTCACAGAAGACAAGGGTTTTGCGTCAAGGACTCCTAAGTATGTCAAGAGACTTGCTGTCAAGAAATAGCTGGTGGCCTGCCATTGACAGGCAGGATACCTTTGCTGCCAAGCTCACTCCTGGCTGGCCAGGAGCCACCTCACCTTCTATATTGCACTCTTCTCTCTCACACTGTGTTTTATTTCTGCCTCTCATAGTATTTTCTTTCTCCTTGTTCCACTCAGCTCATTGCAGTGCCCATCTCCTGTTTTGGTTTCCCATGTAATTTATTCCTCCATAATAAAATCTGCCTTATCCTCAAAACAAATCCAATCAAACAAAATTATAGAACATCATCACCCATTTCCCTGTGCGTGCATCTTGCACCTCTTTCTTCCCACCTGTTTTATTTTTGAAGCTGAACATTTTTAAAGTTTTCTACCTTATATTTTCTAAGATAAGGCAGAGCAGGGTGCCTGTTGTCCCTGGTGTCTGAATTCACTGCAGGAAAGGGAAGCACAGTGTGGAATTTCTCTTGATTCATGAAGTATTGTTAGTTATTTGTCTGTGTCTGAATAGGTGTTTTTTAGTTGAAAAAAGGTTCTTGCATCTTGAGATGTTATTAAATCCAACTTTTTTTTTTTTTCATTTTATTAAAAGTAAAGTGTATTATTTCTTACTCATTTCTTTTGTTTGTTTTTTCCTTGTTTTTAAAATCTGCCACCTAATTAAGTCTCAGAAAAAAATGTGTCAGCAACTAACATAATAAAACTCACAGAGACTGGTGAATATGGCTTGACCCCAAGTTCAGTGTGGAATAAGTTGCATTAATACCAGTATGTGACAGATTGTATCTGTAGCACAGCATCTGAGAAAGCAGTTACCAAATGACTCAGAGCCTGAAAATTACTTAAAAGTGCATTTGTTTGGCAAATTCTTATGAATAATAAACATAATAGACTTGTAGAGTATCAAAATCAATTGGAAGCTATTTACTAACAGAACAAGAGAAGACATTTGCAATAGACTATTCACAGAAATAATTTGTTTTTATTTACTACAGCACTGAATCCTTTTCCTTGCCAGGGGAAGACTGCTCCACAGTCATATGTTAATGTATTTTCTACAGTTCAATTTTCAAGGTGCTAAGACCTGTTGTACTAGGGTTTTTTTTCTGCAAATCTGGTTCGCAACAAATGTCTAATGGAATCCTGTATCAAGAAACCTTTCTTATTAATAAAATTTAAAATATATTCCTGGTTTGGTTTTCCCATAAATAAGATGAATAAGTTGTGACTCTACTAGTATGGGTCTATTTTGACAGCTTCAAATCCTTTAATCACCACAACATCTTTTATACAGTGCATTGTGATCCACACAGAGCCTGCACTCTTTGTGCTTATTTTTTGTCCATGCATTCTATTGAATCATAGATTTCTTTGTGATATGCTGACTGCTGCTGACTTCTAAAGGCTTACCTTTATATCTTGGAAGAGGGAAATGGAGAGAGAGAGAAGTTATAAGCACAAAGACTTTAAAGATGGAATTAGAAAGCTTTGTCTTAGCTACTAGTGACTTCCCTGTGTTTGAACCTTCTAAAGAAGTTCCTGTAGGTTCATGGGAAAGGTCAGACCAAGAGAAAAAGTATGAATTCACATCGAGATCATCAGAGTTTCAAGTTGTGCTATACCAGATGGTTGATAGATACAGACTTACAGAAGAGCTTTAGAAGACCTAATGAATATGAGTTTTAGGAAGAGCTTATAAACTGTCTCAAAGTCAAACCCAGGCATGTACCACCAAACATATTTCCTTTAACTGTAATGAGGTTTGAGCCCCTGAATATCCTTGAAAACTTATAGGTTCTTACAAACTTCCAGTTATTTTCCTTACAATATTCTAGTTCTTTTGAAGACCTAACTACTTGTGCTTGCAGCAGAGATTCTTTGTTTTATACAGTGTCTAATTTGTGATTCTTGCAATGAACAGAAAGTCTCAAAAAATCACATACTCTCAATGCACTCCATATGTTCACATGTATTTGGTTTAGATAATATTACCACCACAACTATTATTCTGATGGTCATCCTTCTATCACAGTTTCCTGGATGTGGAATAGAATGGAAATGATACTGTGAAAATATGTTTTGCCCTGCTATCTGTTGTTAGGTCCCAGAAGATCAAAAAGTATTGATCTTTTGCTCTTGTTTATAATTACCCAGCTGTTCCTCAGCTCTTGATAAAGATACTGATACATTTTTGCTAGTCTCAACAGAAATGATCAAATGAACATTTTCATCAAAATGAAGTCTATGGTTAAGTGCACTTTTTTTTTTTTTATATTCATCTAGCACATACTTCATAAGAAATTGAAAGAATGGTTGAAAAATACCCCTTTTTTTACATAAATATTTTTTAACACTTTCTTAATGCTTAATTGCTGCTTGAGGTCTGTATCTCAGGGAGAAATGCTTTTGACTTGTTGATACTTGATATAGGTATCTGACAACTTCATACCAATGTCTGAATCTGAGTATTTGTCTTTGGGTCAGACTATCTTTAAGAATCCTTTCTTACCTGATGCCCTTGCTTTAACAGATCTTGTGGCTAGTGTTCTCCTATGCCACGCTAAATAAAATCTCAGAATGAAATTCCTATCACCTGACTCAAAATGTCTACAAATGTAGCTATCTACATATGAGGCAGGCATCTAAATTCCCTTCATATTCATTGGGAAGACATAGTCACTACACGAGTGCAATTCATCTGGCCTAATTTAGATGTTTTCATTAAGATGGAAAAAATCGTGTCCTAGAAATGTCCATTTCTCTCCACTGTCTAGAAATGGAGTGATTACAGCTAGCTTAAATTAAGATATAATTGTTGTAGATTTCTCAAATTTAGCAAGATTAATCTTTTCCATTTTCCACTGTACTTTAATCATTCACTTTATATTCTTTTCTTTTGTTATTATATAAGAACAACTGAAAAACAACTAACCACCTCCTCCCCACAGACATGTTTTTCCCAGATAAATTTTACCTAATCTCTTCTACGTTTGCATCTTCTGGTTATATCCATTTAACAAGTAACACTAAACAGAAATTTGCTGCTCATTTGAGTTTGGAACTTGATCCAAGAGACAGACAATTGAGTTTTATCTTGCACATATTTTGCTGTAACTATATTTATAGCAATAATAATTATACACCTACGTTTCTCAACACCATTGACTGCACTCAGCCCTTCCCCTCCAACCTCCCAGTAAACACATGAAGCCATATCATCCACATTAGCTTGTAGACTGTTATCATCCTCCTTGCCCTCCGGTCAGGTTCTTGCTCTAGGCTTCAAAAATGTTCAGAGAGTAATTCAAAGAATTAACCTCTGCCTCATTCCAGCCATACAACTTCAGGTCATCTCTGTAAACAGTTGTGAAATTGCCCCCTATCCCTTTCTCGAATCACTAAATACTCTTTTCTTTCATGACTTGCAGCTGAAACAGGAATATAACAAATTGCAAAAATGACAAGCAGTCACTTTGGTAAATCTCACCTTGTGCTTTTGTCTTTTTTCATATTTTACTATTATTTTTTTCTGGTGCAGTACATGCTTTTCCTTACTAATTTATCTACAGCTCTCCAACAAAAGATGCACTTTCATCATCTCAGACAGTCAGAGTCTATTCATGTGAAACGCTGTAAAACTTTTTTGTTTCATCTACCCACTGTGGAAGGTGTTTTTGGCGTATTGCTTTTTAACAGCTTTGATCCCCATCAGCTGGTTCTTCACCTCAAAAGCATTCCTTCAGCATCCTTTTTTTCCACCCTGGGTAACCCATAATTAATTTCAACATTTTTCCTGTTTCTTACTAATGTTTCCAGCTATGACTGCAGGTCATAGTCAAGGCAAGTTACATGTCTTAAAAATTTAACATCAGCCATTTTGCCTTTTATTTTCAATTTAATAAATAAGGTCTTTTCTTACATTATCCAGTTAGTCACATCTTTCCCCCGCATGTCTCAGAAATCAAATCTGACTTGCAAATGTGTCTGGAAAGCAAATATTTATCAATTCCAACCACTCCAGGTCCTACCTAATTTATGGTTGTATGCAAAACCCTTTGCACATCCTTGTATGGAATCTGCACTTCTTAATTAATTATTATTAGCATTATTAGAATTACTCTAGGGGCTTCAATTAGATTGACTCCCCTTTTTGCTGGCAATTTATGTACCACAGAGAATACTGGCCCCATAAAGTTCACAATATAAAAGTTGTTTTTAAAGGCCAGCCCTCAAAGGTAAGAGTTGCAAGAGCCTGGTAAGATTGGAAATCCATTGAAAGGAGTAAAACCAATCTACATGTCTTCACACATCTACATGTGGCCGAATTGAAGTCTATGGTCTCAGGTGCATCTAAGTAAATATATGGCACATTTATGTCTACATAAAATTTCCCAAAAACGTGAGGTGATATTTTTAATTTGGAAGCATTTTTTATTCTCTTTTCGTTTCGCAAGTGGAAAATTCTCTTATCTTCTAGTATGTAGTACATATGGAAGCTGAGAAGTGGTTTATGATGTTCTGAAGGCCTCTTGCATGAATATTGCCACATTGACATTTTAGTTCCTGACTGACATTTTATTTACTGACAGAATTATTGAAAACTTTGCAGCAAAAAAAGTGTTTGAAAAGATGCAAATCAGGTGGCACCACTATATTGTAGCATAAAATAGTACCACTAAGTTTCTCCATCCAGACAGGTTGACAGCTGTGCTTTTATTTCAGAGCTAGTAAATTCTCAGTGCAGAATGAGCATGGGACAGCCCACAGACGTGGCTGACACAGAGTCTACTCCTTTCATGCTGGTTTTTGGATGTGTCTGCATTTCTTTTAATCTTTTAACCACATTGTCTATATAATGTCTGTATAAAAGTTCTCTGTGCAAAGCATGGTGTTCATGGGCAAGCCTCACAGAGCCCTAATCCCGATTCAACAAACTCTGCTGTGATAATTGGAGAGGATTATAGGGTTCATCTTTTCTCATTTAGATAACTCTTTTCTGCCTCTGCAGCTCTACAACAAGCTTTGCCTGCCTCTGTCAAGACTTACTGTACATTCAGCAACGTTACACTAGAGCTCCTTCATTTCCATCCTACATGGACTCAGATTTTCTGTAGATTTTCTGTCAAGCATTTGCCTACAGTTTGCTATTTTCTTTTATTCATTCTCAACTCTTTCCATTCATCTATCGTGAATATTTTCCCACATTTCTCTAGTGAGAAATCATGTTTAAAGAATCTGTAGATCCTTTTTTTTTTCTTTTAGAATGCAGAATAACAAGTCTAATATCAAAAGAGAAACTGCAAAAAAAGCTACAGAGAGCTTTTTTTTTTCTTTTTTTTCCCATTTTTTAAATTAACAAAGTCCAGTTACCACATGTATGCTTAGGGCCAGACTGTTTTGTATCTATTCACATTAATGAAATACTTTACAACAAAACTTATCACAATGGCCACTACTACAGAAAAGATCTAGAAATATAACATTGGAACATGGTTCTTAAAACAAACTCTTCCCCATGATCCAAAGGTTATCTAAGTACGTGGCTACTTTTACAGGCCCCTGAAAAACAGCTCACATATTAACCTGTACCATGTATTCAAGAAAGATTTTCTTTTAAAAAGTAGCACTTATGACAATGGTCATCACATAACACTCTACTTTACTGCTCCCCAGTGTTTCAAACTATGCTTTTGTGTATAATTTTTTAAAAAATAAGAGTAATTGCTATGAAGTTAAGGGGGCACTCACATGTTTAAGATCTTTGTGATACCGAAACAGAGAACTCACCCATAGGATCATGGCTAAGTATCTAAGATGAATTCCTTGTAAGTGGTTTCCATCCTTATTCAGTCAGTGAGATTTCATGCCTTACAGAAAGATTTAGACAAGCTATGCCTCTAAGGACTGTACTAAACTTTAAATCCTTCATATTCATTAAGTTCCTCTGAGGATAATGTAGAATTTAACATGCATTATAGTACAGAAACATTTATTTGTCCATGTCATCTTGCTAGATGTTGTAATGGCCTTTGGGGGTAGCAACAGAAGTTCCATCTCTTGCTTATAGCAACTCCAGAACTTGGAAACTGTGCTCCTCAGTGGTTAATGTGCAGCCAGCCAGAAGCCTATGACTCTTCCTCACCAAACAGGCAATATGACAATAGCTAAATGACTAGGAGGAAGAGATTTGCTTTAAGAAATTAAGATGTGAAGCATATTAAAGCTTGACCTATTTGCTTTGCAGTCTCTTCTCTTCTCCCCAGTAACAAGTGATAGGACAAGTGATAGAATGGCCTCAACGTATGCCAGGGAAGGTTTAGACTGGACATTAGGAAAAATTTCTTTACTGAAAGGGTTATCAAGCATTGGGACAGGCTGCCCAGGGAAGTGCTCAGGTCATGATCTTTGGAGATATTTAGAAGACATGTAGATGCAGCACTTGGGGACACAGTTTAGTGGTGGACTTGGCAGCGTTATGTTTACAGTTGGACTTGATGATCCTAAAGGTCCTTTCCAACCTAAATGATTCTACAGTTCTACAATTCTATGATCTTCCTTGCTTATTCCAGGCAGTGGGATTTTGTTCCTTTTAGTCTCCTTCAAAATAATGTTGAAATGATCTCCTTTCTGGTTTATTGCTTAACCATATTCCCATCCTCATTCTGATCACAAGAACTTTAAACCTCTGGGTTTAATTTCCATGGCTATTTGGCCATGTTGTCCATCACAGTTAAGTACCTAAAGCTAATGAGAGCTAAATATCTGAGTTCTTTTGTGAAGTTATTTACTCTAATAAATTTGACAGTGGGAGGCACTGCATTGCACGCTTCTGGCAATACTTAGAGATCAATATCACTGACGTCTACATCTGAGATATTCACTTTGTGATCTCTATATTGTTCAAGGAGGAAAAAAAAGCATTTCTAGGGTACAGACCATCTTATCCTAAAGAAGATGCCTGGAATTGATAATAACTAAAAAACATACATTTCCTTCATTATGTATAAAAAGAACCCAGTGTAAAACATAAGTATTACTCCTTGGATAGATAAGATTAAGGAAGATGAGTTAAAAGCATCCTTCTTCTTTTGCAAACTGCTGAGCTAGCACAATTTGTAACCCTATCCTACCAATTCCAGAATCTATTTCTCTGGTCCCTTTTTATTTTCCTGGTATGTCCTCTTGTGCTTGCTCTTATGCATACTCAAATCTTATTGTCCACCTTCAAATCCCTCCTTAAAACTCAGCTCCATCTTAAGCCTTATAAAACACTGAACCAAGGCTTAGCTGTTGGCTTACTGGGATTGCTGTTTATAGTGCTAATCCTTGTTTTATCATTATTTTCTTGTTTTTCCCCTCTTAAGTCACTGTTTTGTCCATATAGAGGGTGAGAGGCTTTCCTGAGCAGAAGCTAATTTCTCATTATATGTCTAAAGATCTGTCAGCACAGTGGGATCCAATTACTGATTTAAGCTTTTACCTTCTACCAGAACAAAACTAACTTCATCAACAATAACAACAATGGTGACAATATGAACAATAATAATAACAATAACAGAAGTTTGACTTAGCTTGTTATCCCCTGAGGTGCTACAAGTAAATGTTTTCAACTAGCTGTGTTAAATCAAAACATGATCATACTCACCAACTGCATTATTTGAACTGCATTTTAAAAAAACTGAATTCATAAAATACTAGTTCTTTTTAATTTAGAATGCACATAGTATTTGAAAATAAATGTTTCTTCACATCTATGGCATTCTTCCTAGAAATTTGTGCTAGGAAAGAGAACTCGTTTTACCCACAGCACTCAGGATTCCAGTTAAGAAGCACATATGGGCCCTGAAAATTCTTGGGATCTGTTGAAAATGAGCCAAGGACTTGAGGAAACCTTTGGTTTCTTGTCTCTTGCAAAGACACTTTCAATGTCTGTATTATATTTTGAAGGAATCTATTCAAATTCAGGTTTAGCCCTCTGAGAACATAATTCCAAGCACAGAGAGACGGCTTTCCAAATTCAAAGGACATGGTGTTTCTAGCTATTCCTAACGGCATAGTTCATCCACAGGTTGCCTGTGAGATGACTGGCAAGATTAGAGTGCATCCTCAGCAGCATAGCACTTGGGTTTGTGCACTCTCTGGGCTCCAAATGGTACCCCTGTAAGTTTATGACATAACTGACATACTGTGATGTTTCCATAACAGGAAACATTAGGGTTTTTATGATGCATACGTTGGAGGTGGTTTAAGGGCATTTCAGGACTCTGGACTGAATTCTCATTCAGTGTTGTCTTTATTCCCAACTAGGAATGAACTCAGGCCTCTGCAGTCCTGGATATTTTGCAGGATTATGCAATACAGGGTATTTTCTCACTTGCTAATTTGTACAGAATAGAAATAAACAGCATGGATTACAGAAGACACCCTGGGTGTGGTTTCATAAGCAGTACAGATATAGCCTCAATGACTAGATTTTAAGAGATGACAAAAAGTCAGAGGGACTCATGCACCTCATTTAATTATGAACGTAATATTTAGGATCTAGATCAGCAGGTCCTTGTCTCCCATACTGATGTCACCCAATGAAACAGTCCAACCTCTGCATTACGTGTAGCAGTTCTCTACCTCTGCAATGAAATTTTTATCACTGGTGCCCAAAATGAGTTTAAAGTTACACAAAATTTACTCCTGCCTCAAAGTTCTAGTTTGTTTTACAACACCATATGTAGTACTTTAAAAAAAATTTGTGGACTGAAATTGCTCTTTTCAATGTGGACTGAAATGTCTGTTACTTGTTTTAAAGCATTTTCTTCAGAGTGGCAGAATCATGCAGAAATAGAGAGTCAGAGACATGTTGGTTGAAAGGAACCTCCAGAGACCTCCCTTTCCAGCAGTGAGTTCCCAGGCTTTGCAGAGGTCTATGCAAGACTCTGGAGCACTTCCCAGCCCACATGCAGAACTTCAGTTTCTTCTTGGTGAAGAGTCTTCTAGACTATCAAAATTCCCTGGTCTGAAACTCCACCTTTTAGTATCTCAGCTTCTTCCCATAATTTAGCATAATCTGCAAATTTGCTAAAGGTTCGCTCTGCCTTATCATCTAGACTGTTGCTAGGGAAATGAACAATGTGGGCATCTGCTGTATTCATTACTACCACCACTGCTGAATTAACCAAATTTTCCTTAAACCTATCTAAACTGTCTCATGGATTAGTTCAATCATAACCTCTGACATCCCCCATTATATTCTTACCTCTTTGAGCAGCACATTATATCACACTATGATCATTTCTAGGTTTCCCTCTCTGGTGGTGTTTTGTGTTTTTTTGTTTTTTTTCCACTAAACCTCCACATTTGTACATGTTTCACAGCCCAAAATTAACCCTGGTCAGAACTCAACAGAAGGGCTCCCAAACCATTTTCAAGCTAGAGTTCCCGTGATTCATAGACATTATTCTGGTCCCAAACAATATTTTGAAAACGATGTAATGGCAGAACATTTGTTATTTAGATGCAGAACCTTGTATTAGGCACCAAGCAAACTTGATTTGTGTGGATAAAACTACATTTTGTTCAGTAATGGCAGTGTGGACAGTTTATAACCAGTTCAGCAACAGCCAAATTGATACGTAAGCCATGTAAATTCACACGCACCACCAGCTGCTCTCCCACTTGGACTCTCTTATTACTCCCTCTATTGCTGACTTGCATGCAATTTATAAGTCATTACAATTATCTGTATCCCTCTGTGTTTAAGGCAGATCTCATCAGCCTACAACAAAGACAAGCAAAGGATTGTCTTATGTAAAAGAAGAAGAAATTGAGTGGAAAATGAGTGGCAGGAATTTTTCAAGAGAAAATCTTTGATTTATAGGTATTACTAATGATATATATAATTTAGGTAAAATTATTTCTGATTACTCTCCATATGAAAGATTTTTCTGTTGCACTATGGAGTTTTAATTTATGAAAATAAAAACCCTTAAGGTATATCTAGGATTATTAGTTAGAGTATAAGAGCAAGTATTTTAAAGAGAACTGTGTAATAAATTACCTGTCACAGCTGTTATTGATCCTAGAAACCTAAGCCAAGAAAAGAATGCATAGAACATCCACTGGACAAACTTTGCAATAGAAGTTATTAGCTTCAACTGGTATGGGATTTATTATATTAAAAAAAAGCCATTCAAAGTACAATATGAAGTAAATATTTTCTCATTCACTGCAGCATTAACATCACTGCAGCAATTCTGAATTTAATGCAACCTAGGTGTCCAACTTCTAGATGTCTCTGTGGGAGTCCTCTCACCTCATATTAGATGGATGTAGACATTTATATCTGGAGTACCTACCCAACGCTCCCTTTACAGCTATCTTATGTCCTGCATAAATATATGACCTGGGAGACAATCTGGCCATTTCTAGGAAGCCATCTCCAAATGCAACGAAGTTAATTTGTGAGGCCTGGTGTATGCATGTTGTCTTACAGCACACAGCTCTAGTACTGCTGTGTGATTTCAAACTCCAGGAAGAAATGCACTGCATCACAAGAGGTACTACCAGCTCTCCCTCCTGACACCAATGGAAGAGATGCAGGCATATATGAGTGATGATAAACTGATGTGGATCTTTAGCTGTCAGTTTGGTACCAAGGAAACTCAGGACAGCTATTATAATCAGTCATAACTTCAGCAGACTTGCTAGCACTCCTGCTATTACAAAAAAAAAGTACACTTTACACACTCACATGGACAGTCCTCCTGACCTGCATCATTTCTAAGAGATCACACTTCAGTAATGCTTAACTCCCCATTGGGAAGGTAATGGACCCTTCCAGTTTATACCAGCTGAGTGCCAGTGTGATGTGATGTCCTGGGCATTGAAACACAGCTTGCAAAGAACATGCTGTTCTCCATAAAATTCAGCCCCTGAAGGTAGATATTCAAATGTGTTTTCAGGTCTTTAAATCAGTGGTATAATTTTCTCTGTGTGTGTAATTCTCCATGGGGCACAGGTACTGCAAACAGTTCTGAAGATAAAAGCAAGCAGTAAGGTCTCAGGGTCACAAAAGTGACTAGGCATGTACATGATGAAATGCTGGCTTGATTGGCTCCTGCCTTAATCCATTCTGTTATTAAAAAGATGTAATAAAATCCATCCATAGATGTTATAAAAGTGAAGCAAGTCTTGCTATAACACAGTGTAGGTGCATTTCATCTTGCTAAAAGCTGGAAAATTTTTCATATGAAAAATGCTTGCTCTTTGCAGATTTGAGGACTACCTGTATGCATATTAGCAAGGACAACAATATTAAATTGCAGTGCAAATTTCTTCAGATCAACTTGGCTTATTGCCAGCTTGGAAACTAAGTTCACCAGCATGCATATTTTGCTAAGGTACTGGAATGTATGAACAAGACAACCAATGTGAAATACTGGTATTGCCCATATCTTCACTTCAGCGGCTACAAGTAAAAGAATAAATAGATAAATAAGACACTACACCTGAAATTGAGCAGCATAAGAAAAATCAACACACATCTGTCTTTGTTATAAGCAGAGGGCACTGAAAAGTGAACAGCTAAATGGGTAAAAAAAAAAGAAAATCCCTAGAAGTCAGACATTTCTGAAAGCATGAAGAGAACTGCTGGGAGAGTAAAAGGGAATGTGGAATAGAGAAGATTTGCCATCATGTTGATTTGACGAATAGGTTGTTTATTTTTGCCTGTGGCTCGTGAAGTGATAAATGCAGAACTCTGAAAAGTGGCAGAACAATACTGTTTGCTTAAATGTAGCATGGATAAAGGGTTAAATAGAAAGACCTCTTCACTGACAGTAAAGAATAGCAATGAAAGTCCAATAAGATGACTTTAGGTTAACCACACACAGAGTATAACATTGAGAGAGATGCAAAGCACAGTTCCAATGCATGTTTAGTAAGCAAGAAAGGCTGGTTTCATATGGAAAGCTCATTTTGGGATTCAGAAGATGGGGACTAGGTTACCAGCTCTCCCACCGTTGTGTTACTTACTGCCTTCCTGATTTAGCTCTCTGTAAGGCTGAGATTATAACAGTTTTCCATCCATCCTCATATATATATATCCTCATATTCTGTGGTGACACTTACGACCTTTCACATAAAAGTTCTTAGTCAGGTCTTGGCTTAAAACGTGGATCTAAAGCAGATTTTAATTTCAATAGGAGACTAGAGGCAAGAAATGGCTACAACAGATGGGAAAGTACAGGGCAATACTGCTGGTTTATTGTTCTGGAAGGGAGGCAGGCCTTCTTATACATCTGAACCTCTATCAAGATTTCTTAGCAATACGAAGGCAACGAGAAGTCTCAGGAAAGGTTTTGACCTGGTATAATGGAAAGAAAGTGCAATTTTTTCCCAGCATGTGCGAAGCAGTATCTCCCCATGGAAAAGCATGAATGTACCTATCTGCAAACTGAATAGGCTGGAAATAGGTGTTTGTGCAATGGGCAGGATGAAAGTGGGAATCAGTACCTGAATACACAACAATAAATAGCCATAGAATAGTGATAATGATTTTGAGATAAAGGACTTGCCAGAGGCACCAGAGACACATGGGAAAAGCTACACAGCATAGTGTGCAGAGGCCAAAATGAAAAGGTGAGCTGAACAAAACCAGACTCAAATAGTCAAGGTCAGAGAAAATAGGTAATGGAGATCCAACAGCCTGGGAGGCTGGAAGAGTTTTCTCTATCTGATATTTCTATTTAGATTGCAAAATCTCCAGTGCAAGGCCTCTTACTGGCTTTCAATGAGAACTGATTAGGTGAAAAGCTGTAGTTTTTTTAGCTGCAGTCTTTTAGCTGCAGTTTTTTAGCTGCCAGGACTTGGTTCTGAACATTTTACTTGCCATGTATTTTTTTCTTTCCTTAATGCAAGGCAGAGAGGTATTGTCTTTTCTGATGACAGTGTTGGGCATTTCGGTCATAACTGGGAAAACAGCAGGTTTGCAGTCTGAGAGCTGGTTACAATACAAAAATAGAGACAAAGGTTCTGGATGTTTGCATCCTTGAGCCCACTTTTTGTTTTTTTGCTTCCTCTACAACAAAATGTTACAAAACTGTGCACTGTGAGGCATCGAGGTCTTGAGGGTCCTTCCTACCCCATTCATCTCTTCCTATTCCATTTTCTCTTGCCTTGCTCCTCTACAAGGGACGAGCACAGAATAGTGCCTGACACTATCAACATCTATAGGCTGATGGATATAGATGGGTATTAAGAAGCATAACACTGTCGAGATACTGATGATGCTAAAATATATTACCAAATACATTGACACTGAGCTAGCATTCCCCATCTGTAAAATAAAAAGCACTTACAAAAGGCAGTGAGAAATGGCAAAATAAATAGTTCCTACATTTAAAACTCAGGAAAGGTTTATGAATAACATAGACATTCTAGGTTGTGGCTTATAGGCAGAATGGTGGTCAAAGTGAAAACAATTTGTCCTTTGTGATTTGATATAGGATACTGGGTATAAAGACTGTGAAACAGTATATGCACCAGTGTATGTTTATTTTTTAAATATACAAAGGGACACAGTTGGATTCTGATACTTTCATCCTGTTATTTCTGTCCTCTTTAGTTATATCAGAAACTGCAGATGGGAGGTCTTCCTCTTCCAGTTGTACCATTTCTGAATATAAATATTACCAGAGATATAACTGGAGTGGAGTAGATCTACTGCAATTCTTCATCTACAGTTGCGGTGTCTGTGCCAAGCCCTAACCTTTCCTATTTTTCTTAGAAACACCTATCTTCAATGTAAATTGTTACCTAATCTGCAGAAGGATTTACGAACATAGATAAAACTAAGTAAAAATAATGTAGAAAAAGAGGTAGGGAGAGAAAGAGGGAAATTAAGACAGGAGGGAAGCAAAGGACAAGCACAGAGACAGAAGCATAGCTGAACATCTTTCAGACAGAAAAAGCGACAGCAATAATGAATCCCTCAGTGAAAAAAAAACCTGCCCTAGATTGTGAAAGTTACTCACAAAAGTCAGCTCCAGCTTCAGGAACCCGAGACACCAAGCTGGACTACTTTGTATGCTTCCTGGTATGCCAATACCAAGATTGCACTTCCAGCTCCAGCTGCTTCACAGCAGTGCTGGTCATTCAGTTCTGGGAGCAGAACCAAATATTTGGCTGTGTTTGTGTCTGTGATGCACAGTGAGTTTCTTGCTTTTGCTCTGTGTAAAACTGTAAACAGATAAAAAAAAAAAAAAAATTCTAGATAAAGTGATCAATAAACTCTTACAAATCTTCTGTAATATATTTTTCCTGTTGGGGGAAAGAAGAGGAAAGTCCTTCTGCAGAAATAGAACAAGGCATTAAATACCAAGTTATGCAATGGTAGCTTGGCTAAATATGACTATAATGAAGTAATAGAAATGATAAGAACAAGAACATGTTGCTGGCTGAAAAGCTTGATTCTCTTGTACTGGAAAATAAAGTCTGGCAAATAATTTGGATTAGTATGCTCAAAGTACTTAAGATGAAAAGCAAAAATACAGTCCATTTGGCCTTCGATTTCTGGATTACACTCTGACATTTTCAAGCCTTCTGCTGCAGCTGAGGGACAGAAAATTACTGTCCACTTTGAATGAAAGCTGAGATTCTTCTTCAGTTTGAGTTTTGGTTTGTCTTTTTTCAATAGATAGAACTTTTAAGTGTAGAAAGACTTCCAGTAAAATTGTGTGAGAGGGCAACAGTTTCATCAACGCTTTGTTGATGGGACCAGAAGGAGTAATCTTCTGTGTGTCCAGGGTTTTCCAATCACTTGTTGGTTTGTGTTGTTTGGAGTGTAAGTCATTCTTTGTGTCCTTATATGGGGCCAGAGTACATGCTGACACAGATTGGTGTTGCTCAGAAAAAAATCCTATGCTAATTTATGCCGGCAGAGTCTTTTTTGTATTCAAGAAAGCTGAATGAATCACATACTCTTAGTTTTGATCTTCAAGTAGTACCTTATTGTACATATCTTGTATCTATAAACAAATAATATAGTGCTAAACCCTTCAAGGATTACCATCTTAGACACTCAGCAGAGCTGGGGAGATCATAGCTGGGATTTCAAAACATTTCTAGTACCTTGGCTGAATGAGTTTCCTGAGTAAGTTCATGAAAAAAGTGAGAGACCTTGAGGAATTCTTCAAATGTGAATTTAAATGGCTTTTGGATATCATTCTGTTCAGTGTTGCTCTGAGTTAGCTGGCTCTGGGCTAGAAGCAGAGTTCATCATTCCACAGAAATACATTGGATGAAATATAGACGCTTTCAGTCTACAGAAAACTACTATGATGACCTGGAATAAGGCATTTTGAAGACAAAAATTTCAGGTGCTTTCAGGGAAGCTGGATCTGACTCTGGTTCCACCAGCATGTGTTTCTGAATCTAGTCTCATGGCCTCATAGCTCCAGCTAACATGAGAAATAAATGTTTCAGTGTTCCAAAGAAAGGCTGAAAAAAAAAAAGAAAAACAAGGGAAAAAAAATTGAAAAAAGAAAAATAAGACATTTCTTCATTTTCTTTTACCACATGACATGAAAGATGATACACTGGCAGGAACTTATGCCTTAAATCTTTTAGAGAAACAATTCTGAATCAAAACCCAACAGTACAGCAACTATATTGAAACATCACTTATATGTCTATGGTCAACAAAACCATCAGCACCAAAGACTTAGTAAATACCTAATAAAGTTTATCTCTCCCAGGAAGGAATACATAGATGGCTTCTGTTCATTTTGACTGTTATTATAGCTTTTAGTTTAGTGGAGACTGAACAAAAATTATCATTATTGACTTAAAGACAGGTGGTTTTTTTCTCCATGATGTAGGAAGACTATTCTTTGTGTGGAGCAAAAACCAGGTATCTTTGAGCTTGTGGCCGTTCCTGACACCCAGCATGACACAAATTGTATAGATCTCCCTCTAACTTCTTACACCATTTGAAGTTTGGAAAAAATTATCTTCTGACTCCTGCACAATGCTTTATATAATAAGTATTGTGCAACTATGTGTCTTCTTCCCAGTTCTTACATGTGCATGCTTGTTGTTTGGGTTTTTTTTCTTCCTTTTACAGCTGTTTGAAGCATTTGTTGGATTTGTCAGAAAAAAACACAACTTTTTTTTCCCCCCATTCCAGCTGCAGATGAAAACTGAATTATCAGGCTAAATATTTGCTGAAGAAGAAAAGGTGTTTGACATGTTTGTTTTCCCAGAAATCTTCATTAAAATCACCAGTCCAGGCATTTTATGTGCCAAGCTTGATGGATGGTAATTTTTCTCAGTGAGAAGAAAAAAAATACACTACAAAAGAAAGGATGACAAGTTTGTCTCTTAGTTTTCTCAAGAAGAAAATGTCTTTTAACCTTGCCAGATGATGAAGGTAGCTGGAGTGTCCTTTTTTTACTTTTTGTGAGTTTTAATTGTTTATACTCTGTACGTTCCAATCTTATCACAAGCTGGATGACAGCATCATGACAGTAGAAAAAGCTTTATACATCAAGTTATAGGTATCTCTCTCACTTGTTATAGTTCTCCCCAATAAAAAAAAGTCATACTAATACCTATATTCAAATATGCTGGAATCCACCCCAGTCCTCCCTTTCTTTAGTTTATTATCACTTCAAAATGAGGGGAATGAAGGGTCTTCAGCTTCTGGTCTCTTTTGTCTCTCTTTCCTATTTTGTTTGAGGTTGTCCAAGCAACGACCCCAGCTTCTGTCTCACAATTGGATCACCATATTTGACCACCAAACTTTCTCAGCTGCCCAAGCTGGATTGTTTTTAGGCAGAGGATAATGAGTTTCTTGTCCTACGTTGGCAACAGGGTTTGGAATCACTTTCTGATGCACAGGTGTACAACTCTACGTAACTTGCTCATGATAGGAGAGAATATAATTGTGCAAATTATACAAGGGTAAGTATTGGAGGATCTGGAAAAACAAATTATTAAATCTGTTTTCTGTTGCCTGATATTTTATTCATGCTAATGTAGATCCAAACTTTGGCTATATAACTAAGATATTACAGTAAATCTAGAGGAGCACTGAATCTCTAATTTTTTTTTATTTTATTTTTTTAACCTGATCCTGGTCTCAACCAGTGACAGAGATGATGACCCATAAAACAGCAGTGAGTTAAGAGTGAGTAGGACTGCAAAGGGAATATTTTTTCTATGACTCTTGCATTTACAAGTTTCAAAGTACTTTTTAAAGTGAACAGGTCAGTCTGTATAAACATTTGGTACTTTTCCAACTTTTCTTCTTTTCATGTTCTATATGGAAAATAATTAAGCTTTCAAAACAGAAGAAAGCAAGCATTTAATTGCAGAAACATCAGAACAGGGGCTTCAACAGTATCATCCTCAGGTAAAAAAACATAATTTAAGAAAAATTAGCTTGTATAGTTATGTTCACATATTAGAAATTAATGTTTCTGCTGGGAACTCACATTTTAGAAATTAATGTTTCTGCTGGGAACTTGTTTCAAAAGTCTTATCTTCTGACAAAAAAAAATGACAAAATAGTCACAAATAAGTATGAGGACTGAGCTCACAGTACCTGCATTTATTTTGTGGGCAGTGTGTTTCATGTGTCATAAACCTATTTTCAATAGCATTTTAAGTAACTTAACCTCTTAAAGATGACATAATCTATGATAATAAGGGTCTTTCTACTACTTAATAATCTGAGGCAATGTTTGAGATGTGTTGTAGTAGATTTAATAGGTAAGCTCTTCTTTTTTTCTCCTAGCATTTTGAGAAAGATCCTTATTCTAGCCATTACCAGTTTCAGGAACTTAAGCAAAGCCTTTTTCACAGCAATAACTTGATCAAAGCTGCAGCCTTGCAGAACGACATGACCAGGGTAGCAAAACCAAATTCCATTTTATATTTTTAAAATAGTGCTGTTCTAAGCACACTTAACTTTCAAATACAATTTTTATACGTGCATCTAAATAACTAGCAAAGATCCAGCCTCATCCCTTCATAAGCAAAAAGAGCTTTGACATTGATCTTACTGAAGTTGGAAAGGTGCTGTAGGTTAGCTCTGGATAGAGGACTAAAAAGCCCTCAAAGTAACAAAATGTGATATGCTATAGCAAGGAGCTATCCCTGTCCAGATTTTTTTGTTGTTGTTTTTTTACACACCATTTGCTATGTAACAGTTCTTGACAGAACATAACACATGTCCTGAGATTCATGAAAACTTAATGGAGCTCGATTTCAAAAGCAGAGATAAAAATGGATGCTTGGAAGAATATCTTAACATGGACTGTTTTGTTAAAACCTTCTGTCTCTCAGACATCTTACAACATGAATTCTGTTCTTGGTTTATTCTGTTCTTGTTTTCTGTTAGCTCCATCCTGCCACATTAACTTTTAATGAATTTTTCTTCTATTTTGCTGACCCGATTAGTGACACTTCTCTTTTCCAGTTTCAGAGTATTGAGTAGAAACAACCTGAAGGTGACAAGCTGCTGGATAACATCCAGCTGCTGGAGGGACAAAGTCAACAGGCATCTCTTTCCAAGCCTCCCAAACTGAACATGATGACCCCCCACAGTCATTAGGGATAACCCCAGGAAGTCATGGATGATGTAAAAATGGGTGAAGGTGACTAAATATTAGCACCTGTCAGTTAGTGAACTGGAAGGAATCAATCATCTCATCAGACAAAAAATGGATTAAAAAGAGAATTTTCTGTGGTCACAAGTTGTTCACTGACAGTAGTGATGGGCCAGGTTCTATGTTCTGTAACTCTCCTCCTGCACTGTTTTTAACTCTGAAATCCTCCACTTAAATTTCTGTAAGTTGGACATGGACAAAGGTTTTCTACCTACTAGGGTGTGATTATTTTTCCATAATTTACCATGGCATTCCATCTTTTAATTTCATACTGGAACACTGTGGAAATTTGAGCCAGGAGACCTCTGTGCCAAAAGATTATTTTCATTGTTACAAGGAAGTATCACACTTTTTTATAGTGCAGCTATGCTAATAATAAAAACAATTTTCTCCACTTGGAACAATTAAGTTGTCTGTTTCCTTAAATCAAAACCTCTGAGTTTATATATGCTTTGAAAATCTTTTTAAACGAAAGCCATTTATGGGACATTTAGTATTTACAAGATTAAGATGTTTCTGCTTGTATGTAGAATAAAACTATCACTCAGAAAGTAGAGTTTAAAAATCTGCAGGAGGTTGTGGCTCACCTTTTTTTTTTTTTACAGTTAATTGCCTGGGTCTCCCTCAAAGTCCTCCGAGTCTATTTTGGATGAGCCTAATGATGGTTTTGTTTCTCTGCCGCTTCCCTGGAGCTTTAGAAGAAAACAGATCTATTCCTATGCCATTTCCTATGTCACCAATATCTAGGTTAAAAAGTTACCTGGATATTAGCTCTAGAGGGCAACAGCAAGTGGTGTGATTTTCAGGAGAGGAAAAAACAGCCCACAACAAAAATCCTTAGAAAACAGTTCAAACGGGGATAACATTGAACCACTTGAGCTTAAGGACAGTTCCTCAGACCTCACAACAACATTACATTTGATCTTTATATTGACTGGCAGTCTCTCACATTTAGCAAACACATCTAGGCTAAAATACCATTTCACAACACGTGCCCTGGAGAATCAGCTGGTATTGTAGTCTAGTTAGTAATGCATTTATGAATGGAATTTGGATAACTCACGGAGATTAAAAGATGGAAGTCAAGGCAGTTGTTTTGCACTTCACATAATATACAAAGTCATAGCACCTTGCTACTCTATTGCAAGTCCCCATCTAAAAATCTCATAGAATGACATGTATCTTCCTATGGACACATCAATTAAAGTTTCTCCTCTGTCAGACACCTCATTAGCTTTATGTCCCTCAGTTCCAACACAGCAGCTCCGGATGGGAAATAAACACTGTCATGGTCTGTTGAAGGCACAGAAACGTTCGAGTGCCAAAATCCCTAAGCTGGAGATGCATTCTCTTTTCCTTTGCCATAATCGTTTTGTCTTAAAGTAAAAGAATTATAATTTCATACTAAGGGAAAACAAACTTTTAATTAGCCAAATGATGGATTTCCTCTGCCAAAGATTTGGTCAAAACTATGTCTACTTTCCATATTTTTTTTGTTTACTTAAAAGAGAAAAAGAGAAATAAAAGTAATGAAATAAGCCTGCTGGACCTTTCATTGTAACATCCGCACCTGACAAGGTTACTTAGCAGTATTTTTATTTTAACCACTTTATCATAATAGTTATCCACCCAAAACCAGCTAAAAGGCCACCTGCAATTTATTTGCTTTTAAAAAAAATTGTCCTGTTACCCTATTTTTACTCTTTAGGGAATTTATACATGTCAAGAGCAGCCCACAGAATTCAATATTTTTTGAGCAAAGCAGTAGCCTGATAGAATCTCAGAATATAAGTGTGTTGCACTTTTAGTTTCATTTTTTATACACAGAAAACAATGTGAAGGCTTTACAAAAGTAGCACTGGGGTTTATACCCAAGACAGGAACATACAATTTTTTTAAAAAAAACTTAAGATCCTCCCAAAGTAGCTGGATAAAGGCACATACATAGAGCTCAGCTACGCCACACAGCAACACCAGGTTTTGTATTCGGCGTGTTTTGTGCTGATCACAGCTTTCAGTCAGGTCAGCCTCATCTGCTTTGTTTACTACACACCCCATGTATCTCTCCATGCCAGTTTTTATTGACCTGAATTTTACACAATTACACTGAACGCTACAAAATGTTGTAGCTCAGACTAGCACTTGAGACTAAAGCTGCACAAAGTTGCATAGAAACAACAACATTTAATTAAAAAATTAAGTATTGATATGATGACAGGTTGAATGATTGATGAAGAGCAGGCTCTTGTTCTTTGCTGAATCTGTGCATTATATGATGTATCACCAAACTGAGCCTGGACAATATATGAAAATCATTATCTAATTAATTCAGTCCAGCATCTTTTAACGTAGTCCTGTATCCTGCTAGCAGTTGAACTGCAAGTATGTAGGTTAGCTGCAGAGAGGGAGAATAAAAGGTAAAACTAAACCTGAGCCTATTCAGCACAAGAGATGTAAAAGGATTCATCTGCTAAAGAGCCTTAGCTCAAAGCCTGCAGGTGGTTATTGCTTGCCACGGACATGGCAAGCAACTGCTTAAAGACAGTCACAGCTTTTAATAGTAATGTGCAAGCAACCCCACTAATCTGAGCTCTTGAAATTCTCTATCTCTCCAGATCTCACACAGTGCCTGGCTGCACAAGATCCCTTTTTAATAGTTTGTTGGCTCATAAGCTTCCCACTCTCAGAAATCCAGCCTTCTCCAGGGGCTCAGCTGTAAACGAGCCACATTTCCTTAAAGATGCATTGGGATGGTAATGAATCACAGACCAGTATTCCAAATATGAAGTTGTAAGTTGAAAGTGAAATTATTTTTCCCCAGAGAATCTGACATCTGAAACCACTCTGCTTTTAGCTCTGCCCTTTATAAAGTTTTAAGATCCTGAAATGGCTTTTCTTGACTGCTGGCAGCATGACCCAATGAGAGCACATGTCTACATAGAAATTTAGCATACACATATTTGGAACCATGCCAGGAACAGAATATGATTATCATGCCATTGGAAAGGTAAATGCAGAACAAATTTTAAAAAGTTAAATTGCATTACCACAGCTCAGCAGAACTAAAGTTAAAATTACTAGTTTTATTCACCCTTCTCCTTCCTTCTGCTCTGCTAGCTTCTATGACCCAAAAGATTGATTCCTAGGTCAGGATAATAGCTCCTATACAATGCAAAATTGTCCGTGTCTTAAAATAGCAGAGGTGTTTGCTGGAGTTATTGCAAAACTCAAGCCAACCAAAAGAGAGAAATACTCAGGTTGTTTCCTTGCTAGAGCTCTAATCTCTATAGGGAAAAAAAAAAAAAAGCTTTTCCATGTTAAAAACCGAAATATATTACTGTGCTTAGAAAAAAATTATTTGGAACCAAAGCTCCATTGTTAAGTAAGCATGAGCTAAACTTCTTCCAGTTATTGTCTGGACTGCAGCCAGACTTTACTTTCTGAAACTGTGCTGAGCTTTAAAGGAGTGCTGACACCCCAACCCCAGGTGAACAGCAACGATGGCCCATTGGCTCTGCAAAAGTCAGAGAAGTGACTTCTTTCAACTTGTTGCATGCCGTTACCTGAGCTGAACTGGCCAAGATTCCTCCACATGAACTAGTCCATGCTCATTTTCCATATCATGAGCATAAAGCTATAAAGGTGTCAGTTATGATGTTCCCCTCAACTGGATAATCTCGTGACACCTACAGGTGTGTCAGTTTGTCTCTACTCGAAAAATTAGACCCATTAGTTTATCTTAAATTCATTTAGCTTAATTGGACTCGAAGAGAACTCCAAATTGAATACCTGTGGTGCCAAGTCTGAGGTTTTATATCAGGGAAAAACAGGCAGCCCTGGAAGTAAAATGTATGTTGTTTCCATTGCACCACTTGTCTAAAGAAGATCAATTTGTTTATTTATATAGAGGAGCAGGGTATTGTCAGTCATTAGTTGTGGAGTTTACTCTTAACACCAGTCATTAGCATCAGCACACAATCTGGAAGGGAAGGACCAGAAGTACACTTCTGAAGTGAGCTGGTGGCTACACAATTTAGCCACCTACTCACAGGCTCAGGGGCACAGAACAACCAGCAAGTGTCCAACCCCACCCTGTGCTGTACAGGGCACTGGAAACTATGTCCAAAAGCACTGAATAATCACTATCTTGATGTATTTTCTCCTGTTCTTTTAAAACCCTGTAACCATTGTGACCAATCCCCATGGCAAGAAGATAGTTAAAAACCACATCTCTTCAGTGGAGCCAGAAAAGTCACTTAATCTCTGCAGTTAAAGACAGTAGTCACAGAGATGCATGCACCATTCCACCCTTAAGTAGCATAATCACTGCTCTGAGATTTTCTAGAAGCTATTTAACCTATATTACTCTCCAAAATAGACTTTCTTTTAGGATTATTAGACAAATCAGCAGCCTATTTTTGTGTCTCATTTGCACCCGGTCTCCCACGTTGTGTTCAGTTAGACAACTCAGAGTGTGGCTTTCCTGACATAAGACTCAAATATATGACAAGAAAGTGATTTCTTCCTGTGGAGACAGAAGATAGTGGAATGGGTTTGCTTACAAGCATCTCTAGGTTAATGATAAACTAGCAACTGCTTTCACCCCAAAACAAAATATATAAATTTCAAATTCCATTTTGCATTAACCCTTCTACCTATTTTGTATTTTTAAATAAAACTAATTTTTTTAAAAACAAATTTTTCAACACCAACAAAGTGCCATTGGATTTTTAATATAACATTCCAAAAATTTTCTTCCTACTTCTTCCCAAGTAGTGTGAATAATTTAGCCTCTTCAAGGAAATTAACTTTGGAAAAAATGTACTCATCTGTATGTAACTAAACTGGACAGTTAATCCAATGTTGACCACAATCTGTTAAGAAAACAAAATAGTATTTCTCCTTTTTGGCAGCAAAAGATATAAAGTGTTATGTGGATTACTGAAATAGCAACCAAACAGTAGGCAACCCCAAATGGTACAGTTCAGCATTTTTCTTGTATATGTGTAATAGAATCATAGAATGTTTGGGTTGGAAGGGGCCTCCAAAGGTCATCTACTCCAACTCCCCTGCAAGAAGCAGGGACTTCAACCAGGTCAAACTGCTCAGAGCCTCATCAAGCCTGACCTTGAATGTCTCCAGGGATGGGGCCTCCACCACCTCTCTGGCAATTACTATCTCCCCCTTTTCTTTTTAACTTGAGATGAATTCCCAAGAGAAGAAAGTTCATGCTCACACTAAGTTTTATTTTGGCTTCCTGTAGACTTCAAAGTTAACATGTCTTATTTTGGCTCACTTCCAACTTTTTCAGTTTCTGATTGCTCTTCCAAAAAGACAGTGACAACAATTTCAAGAGGCATTTGCATTAAGCTGGGAGCCAGCAAAGCACTTAAGTTGGTGTACTTAATAAAATGCATCTTTCATTGAAGCCACTGTGCCAGCCAGCAAGCTTAAAAAATTAACATATGCTTAACTGCTGGGATGAATTACAGAAGGTCAGAAGTTTTATTACCACTGAAGGCAGGAAAGGTCCTCAAGTTTGTCTCCTCTTTCCTTCTTTTACCCCATTGTTAAAGGGAAGCTTTATAATTGGAAGATTTTGGAGTGCCATTGAAAGCCAGTTACAATCCACCAGTGGGAGGATGTGGAACATATGACTCTGCATCAGTGGGACATCGCTTATTTTGTAGGAGTGCCTTAATCTCTTCCACAATAAATTAAGAATTTCGGGTATGTTAAATTGACCCCTGTCCTTCAGTGCTTCTAGTTCATGGCTCTGGAGCAGAGCAAAGCAGCTAGAGACTGTCTGCCTCCCTACAGCAGCAGAACTCACCTGAGCATCAGCTAGTGCACAACTTAACAACTCTCAGACCCTCTTTCATATCGATTTAATTGAGCCACTACCTTATCTCAGTGCTGAATAAGACCTGAGCAATGCTAACAATGTCAAGATCATTAAAGACCTAATCCTCTATGAAGTTAGTTACCTGGAATAGGACTTGCCTTAACAGTGCTTCCTTCAAAGCTTCATGGCTTTGGAGCAGAGCAAAGCAGATAGAGACTGTCTGCCTCCCTACAGCAGCAGAACTCACCTGAGCATCAGCTAGTGCACAACTTAACTCTCAGACCCTCTTTTATATTGATTTAATTGAGCCACTACCTTATCTCAGTGCTGAATAAGACCTGAGCAATGCTAACAATGTCAAGATCATTAAAGACCTAATCCTCTATGAAGTTAGTTACCTGGAATAGGACTTGCCTTAACCTTAGCACCTAGGAATGAAATTTTACCTGGTTAGTGTCAAAAGAGAGGAACAGGGTACATCACCTTCTGAAGATGTCTCTGCAATGTCTAGCGAGGGATTTTAGTTGAAACACATAACTCTAGACACAGTAGTGGCAAGATTAATTAGCTACAGGACCAAGGCATTATGAATGTTTAGCTATTCAGCTTCTGTCAACAAGTTATATAACCAGGTATACAATTATTTGGGCTTAAAGGCACTTTTTGAGATATTTTTCTTAGCAACTAATTAGACTAAAAGGTAGAGATGACTACAGAGGGAAGACATGCAAGGTTTTCTTGCCTTTTAGTCATAAAATTCCTTATATCACAATATTTTTTTATTCCATTAGTCTTTTTTATGGTGAAATATTGAATGTGACTCCTCTAGTGAGATTCTTGCCTTACAATAGATTGAAATTGAAAAACATTAAACTTTATAGCAATAATTCCTCAAATTATAATTGCCTTTCCATACTAGAGATTTGTTTTTATGTGAAGCCAAGAAATATTTACAAACAGACCTTTACATAAAAGAATTTTTATTAAACAAAATGTAAAAATACAGCTGCTTAAATTATTGACATCACTCCCTTGGAATTTTGCTGGTAGTGCAATTACTGCTTATTTCTAAGGGAGAAGAATAGAATAACTTGAGGAAATATATTATCTGGAATTTTTCAATATCATAGAAATGTAAATGTAAACAATTCCCAAAAAAGGACAGTCTGTAAAGAACAAAATAGTAGTCCCTAGCTTGCAGCTGCAATATTCTCATCTGAATAGTAAGACAGAAAATTCTCAGCTGCATTTGTTCACCCACTCTGGCAGTGGCTGAAGACTGTGTAAGACAACTTCTATACGGCCAAAAAACCCATTCTATATATGGTCAGAAAGCTACTAAACCTCTGTTTTATAGTCTGAGGCTGGTCAGTTTTGGTTTGAGGCATGGAGCTCTGAAAGCTCTTTTGGTAAGGTGTATTGAGGAAGAATGCTCTGCACCAGCTCACCTCTTTACTCCTGAGTAACAGCAGACCATCTTGGGAAAGGAAGTCTCAGCATCTTTTGGCAATACACCACCTGCTCTGCAAACCTGCAGGTCAAACCAGCTTCTCTGGTACGAGTTTTTTTGAGTGGTTTGACTGGCAATTCTAAGCAGTGGTGCAGAAGTCATTTTGTAGAGTCAAGGAGTAGTCGTTCAGTTTTCCTTCTGCTTTTAATAAAGACCGAACATTTTTTAATATTTCACCTTTCAGACATAACACATTTGGGATAGAAATTTGTTGCCAAGTTTGAATTTTGCAAGAGTTTTATATGCCAGCATTGAGTTTACTTCCATGTACCCAACTTGAAAAAAACAACCAACCAAAAACACACCAAGAAAAATAAAATGAAAAGGTGAGAACATCACAAAGAGTAAGGTTAAGACTGGTGGCAAGTCACTTCAAGGAGGAATTCTTCAATAGGAACTTGTGGCTAAATCCTAGGCTATCAGCACCTAGCAGGAAGCAAAATACTTCATACTAGATGTACTGTAGGAGAAATGCTGAGAATGATAAAACTGCATCTTTCATTCTGTTTATACGATCTTCTTATCAGACATTTCTCTTCAAATTAGGAGGTTTTTGTCTTTCCTTCTAAGCAGAGAAGAGAGTTTGTCCTATGCACACAACAGGAAAAGACTTCTGAGAGGGCTGGAAATGGCTGGGTGGGCTGGACTTCCAGTGAGTCAGTGCTTGTGTGGGAGACATGCATTTCACACAAAAGGCAAGATGAATGATAGTAATACCGTGCAAGGTCAGATTGTCTAGGTAATCATATCAGAAATAGCAAATTTGGATATGGAAGCAGCAAAACTCATACCAGTGGAGGAAAAAAGTAATTAAGATATGCTGATTATTTGGGAAGAGACTGTGGTGGAGAAAGGGAGGTACAAAGGCAGAGAAAAGGAAGCTCAAGAAACATGAAAGGAGGATTAATAAGATATGAAATAATATTATTGAGGCCATCCAGGTGTAAGCCACACCTGCTTTCCTGGTCAGGAGTTCTGGGGCTAACAGTACCTGGACACATGGAAGGATCAAGGACACATCCTAGTATCACCATGTTAGTGGTACTATAATTTCAACACCTCAGGCTGTATGTGCTTATACTCAGCATTGTAAAACTCACTGGCTAAGTTGCTGGCAATTCTAGCTCTTCTTGCCTGCAAATTTGTAAGTTTTTTTTTTTTTTTTTTTTTTTATAGAGCTACACTAGCAGGGATTCTGACCATGCCTTTCATAGTTCAATTTAATATATCTACACAACTGAATAAAATTGAGAACTGAACGTACCACAGGCAGAGAGTGACAATTAAACCAATCCTATTTTAAATTCATTTCACAGATCAAAGCTTCTAGCCTTTCTGTTGTCTTTGATGAGCAGACTCAAAAATAGTAAGGTGGTTAGGAAGACAATGATAAAATGAAGTCTTAAAATCAAGAGTGATGGTTAAGAGACCCAAACTTGAGTGATGAGGTTCTGTGAATTTGATTCTGAAGTGTGCAGAGTGCACCTGCTTGTCTGAGACTTCTGCTCTGTATGTATGGCAAATATTTTTAAATAAAGCACACAGATTTTTGAGATTAAAGACACAGGACTTGATGCCAGACTGAGATGTCTGTGTTAGTGCCTGATTTTAGCAGATCCCTTCACCAAAAAAAAAAAAAAAAAAAAATAGAGAGGAAAGACTTAAGAGTTGACAGGGACTGTAGCTTCTGCCCTCCTTTCCCATAACCTGAAGGAAGATAGGTTTTCTTGGAATAACTGTACCTTTTCCCTATACTCTCACCTTTTCTCACCCTTCTGCTTGGTTTAGCAGCACTGTGCCCTAGCAATTACAGATTTTGTTGCACTGTATTCTCACAGTTGACATTCGCTGCAGTAGTTTTAAGGTTTTTTTTCAGCTGGTAGTTCACCTTGACATCACCTGCCTGAACAGTTTTCCTCTTATTGAATCAAACTCTTTCTTTATGTCTAATGACCACTTAGATGCACTGAAAGCTGTTATTGCTTTTATGGTCTGGCATGCAGAATATATGAGGTACTATGCATTTCAATCAATGCACATTGGTAATTAACTCTAAACAGCGGAATAGTGCAGTTCACTGTGAGTGAGAAGCAAATACACACCATCCTGTTACATATTCCAAATATATAAGCTTTATAAATGCATTCTAGGGAACATATTTTAAATGGGAGTTTAATATCCAAATCTATTTTTCATAAGCATGGTCCTGGAAAGCTAAGTGTCTTATGTCACTATTGACTTGTCAGGAGCTGAAGTGCATTTCCCTTGGCAAACAAGCTTCTTGGTTTTTTTTGACATGTACAGCTTTAAAAGGTAGAAAGAGAGGCTAAAAACCCATAAAATAGGCAGATCCTGCAATATCCTCTTCCATACAATTTTCCTCAAAATTACTCACATCTGAACAAAACACAACTGCCCTGAGAGAAGGGACTGGATCTCTGACATTCTCCCACCAGGTGGATGCTCTAAGAAGCGAGTCCTGCTGTCTGTGGTCTGATCATCCTGAAAGCACACACTGGATTTGGATAAAAACCACTGTTGTCTCACTCATTCCCTACTCCTCAACTGAGAGGTTTATCAGAGGGAAATACAGGTTGAACAAAGGTCTCCCACTGATTATTCAATGCTGTGCATAGAAAAGGCTCTTCCCTCCATCTGTATTTAAAAAGGTAGAGCAAATCCTAATCAACAATTTTTTAAATAAATGGTACTTTTTACATTTAAAGTATACCTTACATTTGTCTTTCTAAGGCTCTCAGAGCAAATACAAAAGAAGAAGAGGGACATACACTTCTACAGCACAGAGTATTACACCTAAATCCCAATGGTATCAGTCATTCATTTCCTCTTCTTGGAGATAGAAAAAATCTTAGACTAGTTAATGCTATCTGCCATGCTGAGATCATCAGATCCCATTCCACAGCATCCAATTGTTCCTGTATGGTCCACATCTCAGTAACCAAGTATCTCTGCTAAATCACATCATCTAACTCTCTCCCAGCCTCTGGCCTGTCAGGCAACAAGCCAGCCCCAAACTGAGAACTAACCAGTTCAGCTGGTTAGCCTCAACTCACCACCCTGACACTGCACAGCTAGTTAGCATGAGGCAAAGCCAGCCAGCACCTTATCTCAACCACAAGTGTACTGGTGTGAATAACTCCTTTCCAGCTCAAAGGTGCTTGTCCTGCCCGAGTTTAGTCTGTCTCAGCCTAAGAGTACAAAAATGACTTTCTAAGGCCATTATTGTTACAGTACATCAAGTCCTAACTGTCACACTTTTTTTTTTTAGCCAGCTGGAGAGATAGCATAAGCTTTCTAGCCAAAGGACTAAAGGAGTGAGGACAAAAGACCAGTCTTTCTGCTGAAGAAGTCCCTTTTTGCCAGACCTACAGAGAATTTTCTTTACTCTTCCTGCCCTCAATCAAGAGGTTAACATTGCTATGACCTATGCGTGCTGAGCTGTTCTCCTGAAGATTTAAATAAAACACCCCAAAGGAAATTCTGAAGTGGAATCACAGACCACAGATGATTCTACCTTTTTAAAGATAGTATTTAGAGAAGTACTGCAGACTTTAATTGTAAGAAGGTGAAGGTATTATTGTGAGGTCTTGACATGAAATAGCTGTCTATAGATTTAAGTTAACTTCAGTGACATATCAACTAAAGATTAAATATGCCAAGAGTAGTAAAGAATTACTCATTTTATAGAAGCATATATAAGAGGAGAATCAATTGTGATGCAGTACTGAACTTGAATTTGGAATATGGTTCATTTTTTAAAAAAAATCTGTGCAAAGGTGATACAGCTGCTGTAGAACAGAAATCTGCCCTTTTGGAAATGCAATTAAGTCATCCTTACTCTGTCCTCTCAGTTGTAAAATTTCTATTTAAATACAACACATCTAGGCAGCACACAGAGAAATAAAAATCCATAAAGTCTGAGTAGTAACACTGGATGTCTGCTGAACATTTTGAAAGGTGAATTTTGTCCAGAATTTTTTGTCCAATTTAATATAAAATGAGCTCCTGTTTTCAGACAGGATTCTATTAGGTTTTGTTGTTAAACCTGACCTTATGTGATAAAGTATTAGTGATGGTTTTGGCCTGAGTCATTGTAGTTAGGGATGTTGATTTTATCCACAGCCATCAGAATAAAAAACACAGCAGTGGAGGCTGGAGTCAGTGAAATTTTTCATTCAGAATATAATATATTGACTTAGTTAATATATGCTAATTATTATTAATAAACATACCAGAAACAAGGTTTCTGCTGTGAACACCCATCACTGTGTAAAGTAGTAGTTATCACAGTTATTTGTTGAGGCTGTTAGCTGAATGTTTTTGAAAATGCCTTATCTTCTGTTAAAGAGCTTAGTTAGGTAGCCTTTTTTCCTCTAGGACCACAAGGTCAAAATTTGCATAATTACCTTTTTTTAGTGGTTGTAATTACTAATCTTTTATAGCTCCATCATGAGAAGCTTAAAAAACAACAACCTGGAAACCTGTCTGTAATATAATGTTGAGCTATGTCCATTATAGAGAATTTTGTTTGGTATTACATGTGCCTACTGCAGACCTTCTAGTAGCCATTAGTGGTCACTTACAGCTGAATCAACTAACACGTTATAAAGCAGGAAAATAAATAAAATCCTTTCAAAACCAAGAAACCAAGCCTAATGACAGTCATCACTGCAATTTCTGCCCAGCACGGATTTATGGATTTCTTTCTGCTACAGATTAGCAATGTTTTTGCAAGGGCAGTGTTAGAAACTAAAACTAATGTCCAAGGCTTATTTATCTAATTGTATCATAATCAACTAATTGATTGTAACAGGAAAACATAGTTTGCTAGGAAAACAGTTTATGAGATACAGAAAAAGGCCAGATCGAGGAAGCAGCAAAGTATTTTTCCTCAGCCATTAAAAAGGAAGATTCTGTATGTAACCTGTCCTCTATATTCCTATTGCTCAGCTCTTCACAAACTCACATTGATGAAGTTGCATTTCCACAGTTTCTAGTTCAGCCAGCTGACTGTTCTGGATCCCATCTGAACGTTCTGCAGGGATGTTAAGTGGTGCCAAGCAATGCACTGCACAGATTCTCAAATCAACAGAGATTGAATTGGGTCCAGATCAGAAAATTCACATTTCTACTCTTCCCTGCAAATGGGCATGGCTTTGCTAGCTTTGCATTCAGCATCACATTTATACAGCTTCTGGTACCAGCCTAACACCCCTACATAAAGCTGTACGTGGTCACTAAACTGTCCTAAATTAGGCTGGTGGTACCTTGGATAGTTGTGCACCAGAATATACTTTACAGCCTACACACAGAGAATATTTTCAAACTCTGTATGAAAAACCTATACACTCAATAAAGCATCCCAGATTTCATTGTGAGGCCCAGACACTTCACAGTTTGATGCTCCAATGCACAGCTTTTAGGCACCAAAATCTTTACTGGATTCAGGCCTGAGTTATTAATTGCACCAAAAGTTTAATACTAGAGTCATTCTTTAGCTATTGTATATATTCTTCATTCAAGTGCAAATCACTACATTCACTGTACTTATTTTAGAAAACTGGGGAAAATATTTCTTATTCAAGCTTTAAGCAAAAATGCAAATTTAAGAACACCACTTAGAGTTCTTCCCAGCCTTAGGACTTGTTTGCTGCATAATGAACTGCTACTTCAAATACAACTTCTCATTTAGACAACACTGTAGCCACATTTTGTTATCTACAATTATAATATTTTTTCATTTTAAATATAAACCAAAACAAGAAAGGCTTGACCCAAGTCCTATAGGAATGCCTGGAAATAATTTTAAACCACATTTGAAATGAATGTTTGAGGAGTTTGGGTTTCTTGTTCTGATTTAGTTGATATCTGTGCACCAACTTCACCATGGGAATGATATAACTATAAGCACTAAATATGCTGATTTTAAGACCAGCAAGATTATACAAGCTTTGTTCTTAATTTCCACACTTGCTGAAAGAAACAGTGTTCAATTGTAAGAATGTAAAAATGACATGAATAAATCCATTAAAAGCTTTGAGAAGCATTTAATTAGCAGACTATATAGAAAATTGTCTGAACATCTCTAACAAGGGAAATGGAAGAAAAACATAAATCTCATTGACACTGTCTTATGTCAGAGTGACTAAAACTGTCTTGTTTTATAGCTAAGTTAAAACTAGCTTTATTCAGAACTAGGAGAAATCCTAATTCCATTACACCAGGTGAATGCACAAGATGACTGTAACATGGTTCAGGATTTTACTGTTTTAGGCTTCTTAGTAGCCAGAGACTTTTACAAATTATCTAAAACCATGTATTGTTTCTACTTCAAAGTGTACTAATTTTCAGATACTCTAAACAATCTCATTTTACACCATTATGACTGTACCTGCAATTGTTCAGCTGCTCTATGAGTTGTGTGGAATATATATTGATTCTTCCACAAGTGGATTGAGGTAAAAAGCTACTGCTGGGGGCAGTACTCCTAAATACCTCATAAGATTCAGAGTTTTATGACATAAAATCTCAAGGCAGTAAGAACAACAAGAAGTTTAGATGCATAATGAAGATACTATCTTCATAAAAATATAGAATAGCCAAGACCTTCTCTTGGCTGTGACCTGGATAAAGTCTTTTGCCTAAATTCAGGCTAGCATAAGAAATGTCATTCTCCTTGGGAGCCTACACTATGAGGCATGTTCTAAAGAGTCTGCTAACATCAGTCTGGACAGAATATACTGATGTAGGGGAAATCTGATGGTTCACTCAACTATTTTACAGAAACCGTTTTCCACTGAAAATTTCATGTTGCCAGCAGATAAATCCAATAACATCTTGTAATTGGTATTTTTACAGCACACTACCCCAGACACGATGTATCCAGGGAGATCAATCTGTGGAGGGAAGCCAGCCTACCAAGAAAACTGGGAACTTGATAAACTTGATTTTGATTTTCATTTAGCATTTTGGAAAGACAAGTGCAGCTTGGTATTTGAACTTCTTAAGTTTCAATAGAATCTCACTTCATTCTCTGCTTCCATGGATCATGTCACTTCACATCTTTCTCCTGCCCCTTCTTTTCCCACTAAACACACCTATTTTGTCTGCAGTTGAAGGGGTACATGTGTACCTGTACATATGTAAAATAGAATTTTTTTTTTTTATATTTGGGAAGTTGGATATCTGGGCTTTGATTACAGATGACCAAGTCTATCCACTACAGCAGAAAACTTAAAATCTAAGAGACATAAATCCCTCGAAAAATTAAGTAGGGTAAATCCCAGACTTCTATGTAATAGTTCCTTTCGCCCTGTAGACACTTATAACCATTGCTCTGGATTAAATAGTCTTCAAGAAAAAATACCTAATACTATGTTGTACCAAGACCTAAAAAAACTTAGCAAACAGGCAGAATACAAAGGATGGAGGAGTGATTCCTGGCTTGTTTATGTAAATGTTTTCAAGCTGGGTGAAAGATGGAAAAAATACCTTTCAGAAAGATATTCTTATAGAGGACAGGCTTAGAGGGACTTTCACCAAGTCTCTAGCTAATGCTCCCTGGTCTCTATGGAATGTGCTGAGGTTTCCCCAAAATGGGAATGGAGTTTCCTGCTTGCTCCTAGGAAACACAGAAATCTGGGAGATGAGACGTAGCCACTGTGACTGGCCTTGTCTTTAAAATTTGATTGGAGGATCCTAGGGCAAAATTGTAAGCAAGCTCTTAAGTATTGGCTGTATATTTATAAGCAGTACCATAAAACAGCATACCTAAATGGACTAAAGAACTGCAAATACTCCATATCAACTAAAAAAAAAAAAAATAACAGAAGAATTTCAAGAAGAGGAAGATAATAGACGGCAAATGCACATATCAGTCATGGTTAAGGGAGGACAGCCAAGCACCACCAAAATATAAATTTTTCAGCATAGTTGTTACACATCTTGTTTAAAAGCACATGATCTTAGAATCACAAGTTCAAAATTTGTCCCAAAGAATTAAGAATCTATTGGTCTCATTTTTACTTGACTTGGAAGCCATCTAAAGAAAAGGAAGAGCCTTATCAGTCAGGGGCATCCTATCTCTCATCTTTTCTATTGTTGAAGTCTTGGATATAAGTACAAGAACCCTTTAGAAAAAGAAGGTTTTCTGCCCTTCTCACCTCTTCTTTCTTCACACAGTTGTGTAGATCTTAAAATATGAATAAAAACCCATGGGGCCAATTTTTCAAAACGAAGAGGCTGACTTCCACCTCTTCACTTTGCTAAGTCAGACTTCAATGAGATTCTTCTGAAGACAAGTGAATCTTGCTCTCACATGTGGTTCATGTGTATTATGGTGACCAGAGGCCTGTACTCAGAGCTGAACTTCCAAGAGGTGCTTTATTCTGGGTCTGTCATAACTACAGGAGGTCAAACGCCTCTCTGGTTTAACACATGACAATAACGTTAGTTTTGACTGAGGAGCCACATGTTGCACTAGCTGACCTGTAAAATGGTCATTTCCTTAACTAGCTTTCTAGTTGTGTATAAATAAGTCTTGTTAATGCCACCGATTCTATACCAGCACTTGAGAGCAGAATTTAATTTCCAGCTGAATTCTTCTGCACCATCTCTTACAGTGAGATGAAGCCTGTATTCATCCTGCTCAACTTGGGACTCTGGTTCTTCAAACTTTGGACCTCTTGTATACTTCAGGTTGGCCACTTGAGCCAGAACACTATCAGCTACTCTGCCATTGCACAAGCCATGTTAGCCAAGTCCAATTCTCATTCTTCTGTAGTTTTAGCCAGATACTGAGTTTATGATACTGTCAGTTACTTTTGAGTTTGAGAATATGATAAACTCAAATATAAATCCAGACTAGATTTAGATGCCCACTTGCTCACAAAGACACTTTTTTTTTTTCTGTATTTGTGGAACACATCTATTATCATATTAAGATTAAAAATTGTATTATAATTATTAATTGTACTATTGTACAGGAAGCAGACCTATAAAATTTTACTCCACTCCTAAAGACTCTGTAAATTAATTAGATTTTTGGCATGAATGAAAGAGCAATATGCTTAACTTGTTTGAACAGAAACACCTTTTCCCAGTATTTGTTAGTTATATCCACAAGTATGTAGCAACTTGCATATGACAGTAACACAATATTATTAAAGTCAGAATTCATTCCTCAAGTTCCTAGCCCTCAGCTACAGAGAAGTCAGCAATTGTCTCCAGTAAGCATGAGTTACCTCATTTATCTGAATGAGTATTAATCACTCACAATTAGACTGTTTTCATCCATCAGAATTCCATATAATTTGAGTGTAATCACAACCCCTCTTTCCCCAAGTAACATATGCACAAATATTCATGTTCAAGTTATCCAAATCTCTCTGATTTTGAAGCATGTGTCATCTTTTTCACCATTCTGCTTCAGAGTGGTTGCACTCCAACAGGATAATTATACAAATTAACCAAATGTATAATAGTGTATGCTGTATAAGTATAGTTATACAGGTATCATAATGATTTCATGTCTAATAAGTATTTTTATGTTTTATATATTATAGAAATCACTGCCAACGTGCTAAACGCTGCATTCTTCATGATTAAATCCTTCCTAACCCTTCCTCATCTCACATTCTGCTTTCATATTCAGTAGATTTGCAAGGGTTTTTTTTGTAGTTTTACAATTGAAAAAAAAAGACTTTACAAAATAAAAACAAGGCATTAAAAAGATATGCTCAGTATTTCAATGGAACAGGAGACAAACTTCCTCTTTTCCATTACAGCTATCTCCCAATGCTCTAAAAAAAAAAAAAAAAAAACTGGCTGATCAATACATCTATTAATTATCACAACTAGACACTGTTTCCTAGGTGGAATATTCTTTATTGGGCAATGAAATTTTAGAGCAACTCACTATATTAGAAAACTTGAAGCTAGATAAATCAGTATTATGCCCCTCCCAAGTGCAGTAAAGTTCAACCCTAACATCTGTGGAAGAGCCGAAAGACCTGAAGATTACTTATGGTGTATAAGGAATCAATAGATAGTGTCACTCAGGTAAATGATTTACCACCTGCTCTTCCCAACAGAGGTTTATTTAGTCTTTAATACCATATAAATCCTAATCCCTTACTACAAATCCTGTAAAGGGAAGAGAAGGTTAACAATGTGTGACTGATCGGGAGTAGAAATGAGTGACAAGAGGGTATTGATCAGGAATTTAGACACTTATAATACATTACCTATGAAGCTGGTACTTGCACCTCTTGGCTGATGAAAGAAGCCTACAGGTTTCTGGAATCCTTGAAAAAAATACAAGCTTTCACTAAATCTGAAAATTTAGAACCAAATGCATAACAGTTCTTTAATTACTTATTTATGGCCAGGCTTCTCTTACACAAAGCAGAAGTGTATTCCCTCATTACAGTGCATGTTGGTGATGTTTCATTGAAGCCAGCAGCTGTATTGGAAGGATAATGTTCTGTGATAAGCATATAGCTGAATCTTGGTTATGGAAGTAGATCTGGGCTATAAGAAAGCAGTATTTACTAATTCCTTTGACATCTGATTTCTGAGAGCATTAAGAAATTTAGGGTGAAGGCTGACATGGGCCAGTGGAAAACGAATTTGAAAGGCTCCAGAATCTGATTTTGCAGTTCTGATCACATCATTATTTCAACAGGCTTCTCAAATATATTGAAAAAAGTAATTACAACAGACAACTATTAAATAGACAAAATGTTGTGGTAGAACTATGCAAAAAATTCATTTTGTGTGAATTAGCGTGGCCAAATTTTACCAGTATTTGCACTCTTGCGCAAGTGTAATATAATACTCGCCCATTCTCTGGGGAAATAGAAACACTGATATATGGATTGTCTGCAAATATAGTAAAACAAAGCTTTTAAATAGATTATGTGTCACTGAAGTCATTAGAGACCATATTTAAGCTGAGGCAGAGACAGTGACCGTCCTAGTTCCTCATTTCTTAACGTTTTCTTCTAAAGCTGCACTATGTGAATTTTTTGTTGCTTTTTTTCCCCACCTCTTTCTCGTATTCCCAAAAAGATGATTCTTCCCATTCCAATGGATGTCGCCAGGTCAGATATTGTTCTCATTGTTCTTTTTTCCATCCAACAACTGCTAAAAGACATCATTTTCTCTTATTCACAACCTACTTTTTACGTGATCTATTTAATTTCAGTTAATGTAGTGCTAGCAAGAACCTCATCCCTGTATTAAAAGTATAATTTTCCATATCAAACCAAATTTACCATAGGTATGTAAATTTGTGCAGCTTCACTGATACAGGAAGCTTGATCCATTATGCTGTCAGAGAGTCTGGAAGAACACCTTAGAAGCAAAATGCACAATGGTGAGAATTAGCCCTCACATAGAGCCGCCTGTCTGAGGCTGTATCAAGGTTAACCAAAAATTTATAGTCTGTTAGTTCCATTAGTTCCATGAACTGGTGTGAGATTCAGGAGCAGTTTTGAAATACAGCACAAAATTTTCCTAGAAGAAACAGGAGGGAGAGTATGCAAATGAGAATTTACTGCCCTTTTACCATGAGGTAAGTTAGTGCTTATGCCCATGCAGATGGTGTAGGAGTCATTATGTGACCCCTTACCTCCTTAAATCACAAGAAGTCTCTTGATCAATATAGATCATGCAACACAACCTCATTAGAAAAATGAACACAGGGAAATTACCCAGCCCAAGGTCCCTTCTCTGCCTCTGAAGACTGTGGCATAAGCCAAATCTACATTCAGAATTATTTCTCTCTTCCTTTAAATGCATGGGAACAGCAATCAGTGATTTTGGGGATTTGTCCCTGGAGTCACTGTTCCCTGATGCTTCCCTGGGAACCCTCCCAGCAAGTGCTTACTGTCCCCAGTTAGGGACTGTGCTAGAAGCCAGTGAATTAGATAATCACACATCAGTGCTTGAGCTCAGGCACTGATGCTGTTTTATGAGCTAGTATGGATATAGTGTGTGTAATCCAGGATAAATCCCCACAGTTTTAATCCACAGAGATAGTCAACTACCTCAGTCACATCCAGATCCTTTCAAACTCCCTATCCACAGGCACTCCCTTGCCAGGAAATTTGTACAGCATGTAGACTTTCTCTGATGTGCATTGATGCTATTTTTTTACATCCCTATTTCAAGGCAAATGTTTTAGTCCCAGAGCTCTGTTGGCTTCTCCTCTGGCTGATCCGAGTTTCACCACAAGTGGTGTGAGACCTGTTCTAAAATATTACACCTGCTTGATCTGGAGCAAAACCTTGTACATTATCCCCACTGTTTAGCTATTGACCTAAGAGAGTGACAGCTGAATGACTTGCCAAAGGGTGTCCAAATGGCACACAGTCAGTTATATTCTCAAGTTATGCACCTCAGCTCTCATTGAGCAAATGGGGAAAAAGCTGGGTGAGAGATGGGAGTTTTTTTTCTGATCACAAACCTTTTCCAACAGCAGCCATGGAAAATGAATGAATGTGCAGAATTAAGTGCATATGATATTTTAAAAGCCTCCCAGCCAGAGGAACCTCATGAACAGGAGAAAGGAGATCAAGTAGTATAACTGAAGATTTGTAAAACTACCATACTTTGTGGCTGCTAAATAAAATACACATTCGAGTCTTTCTATGGAAAGTTGATTCCTTTGCACATCTTAAACTACCAGTCTGAAAGTGAGATTTTTTTTTTGTGCCTAATTTCAAGGAACTGATTAAGTGTGAGGAGTTAAATACTGTGTTGTCTTGCCTTCTTCACTGGTGCTCTAATTAAGACCTCCAATAGTTCCCTGGTATTGTGGGTTTCAATGAGACAACCAGTGAACTTGATCAATCATCATGGATGGGTCTGTTGTAGAATTAACTATTGAAAGTGCTTTGGAGATGTAGTAAATTCTTTTTTCTTCCCCCCCTCTTTCTGAAAATATTACATATTAATCAGAACACTTGAAATTAAACTTTCATATGAGAGAATAAAAAGCTAGGTGCTCAGATTTCAAAAAGAAATTGTATGCTGATTAATTTATACTTTTTTTGGTTGCTAAATGTAATTAAAGATGCTCATTCTCATCCAACAACCTCAAACCAAGATTGTATGTCACTCTAAGTGTTGGAATATAGATATCTCTCACCACCTCCAGCTACTGAGAACCTCTGCTGTGATCAGAATTATTTACCCAACCTTTGTTTCAGCCCTGGGACTTCACTTCTCTCTCCCTGTTATTATATTTGTCCCACATAAGTTCACAGACTTTGTCACATTTCTACTCATTTAAATTTAGAGAATATTTAATTCTGGGAGTGACTAATTACTTTCGTCATGGAATTCCCAACAGATGTGCAGCCTTTCATCTATTTCTTCCCCCATTATGCCATAGCCCCACTCATGACAGACTATTCCCCAGGACCAACCAAACATCAGCCTTGTTCAGCTCAAGGAATGGCAAAACTCTTCCAGTTCCACAGACCATGGCACAAACAGGGCACAGCTGGCTTCAAGGTTTTGCACTAAACAGAGTGGGATGGAGTTTTCAAATGGCAGAAACCAACATTGCTTTCTGGAAGTCAGTGCCATTGCAATAATACTCAGCAACTTAAGAGAGAGCTTTTCATCTGGACTTTTCATCCCCTGGATCCTGAATTTGCATTTTGTACATTCCAAATGGAGTCAGTTTGTGGGGGTTCATTTAAAAATAAAGTGTCCATACACTCTTACTCATCTAGTCTGCTGTAATAATTGCCAATCAGTCCATTTAAAAATATCTCAGAACTCTGAAATTATACATCTAAACCCCTATAATTATTTATTAATCACAGCAGATTCAGACTTTTTCTATGAAGATTCTCTTTATCCTTCATTAGCATTTGACCTCTTAGCCAGGAGATTTCCAGCTCCTTCTAAATAGCTTCCTTTCAAACACTTTGAGTTAAACTGCCCCAGAACATAGCAGCAACAGTTATACTTAGCAGCTTGTAGCACCAACTGTTTATGATCAATCTGTGCAGCTTCATTCCTGCCAGCATAGACTTCTGGAGTATTCTTGACCATGGCCATGTGGCCCCTCCCACTCTACAGCAAGTTGGTAACCTTTCCTTGCCTAAATTCCTGTCCCTGGAATGCAGCTTGGAGGATATTTTTCTCTGAAGTGTATTATGCAACAGCAGTGTTGACATAACACTTAACATGACAGAAGATGTACCATGATGACATCTGCTCCAGCAAGGCTGGACCTTTACCCTAAGGTCTGTACTGCAAGTAAGCAGAAACTATCTGAGTCCCCAAAGCCCTGTTCATCTTTGATTTCTCAGGTAAACCCCGTCCTGAATCCTTGGATCTGTAAGACAGTTGTCAACTTCAGAAATCATGTAATTAGCACTTCAATACAGATTCAGGGAAAATGCTTCCAAGCACAAAATTTGGATTGTCATCGTTGTCAGTATACATTGTTCAGGCAGTAGCTATCAAGTCACCACAACATTCTTAGCTGAGCTGATATCTGACTATAAAACAGATTATGTCTTATTGACAATATTGAATTTCAGGTTGAAGCCGACCTGATGTAAATTCTCAGCTAGTCATATCAAATCTTCTTGTTTTTAAGACAGAACAAACATGGTTGAAACATTTTAATCCAAAAACTTTTTACCAGAATAAATTGAAAGCTGATTAAAATCTTGAAATCAACATTAAATATCCCTTTCTAATAATGATAAAAGTGAAAAGAATACGAGGATGGTTTGAGGATTCAAAGAGTAAACAGAAAGCAAATAATTATTTTCTACTTTTCAAAAGCAGAAGAAAATTACAAATTACACTTTTAATAGGAAAGAAAGATTTCACTTTTCTTTGGTTTTTACTCGTAAGATGAAAACAAGATTAAATTTTTTTCCCCATTTTTTTCTATTTCAATAATTCTTCACTAGCTGCAGGTTTACGCCTCTTAATTGTGTCTACTCACCCATTTGTGATAGATCAGCAGCAAAGAAAGAGAAGCACTAAGGCAAAGCAGCACAAGCACGCTTCCAATATACAGAAATACAAGTCAAAGTGGGAAGTGTTAGACAGTGCACACTTGCTCACACTTGCAAGTGTGAGTGGAGAAGATTCAAACAGACCTGGAAGCAGCTAAGGGAGTGGAGAAATGCATTCTTAGTGGAACTATGTGAGAATGCTATCACAGACAGCAGAGATGTTGAATGTATAAATGCATCCCATAGATGCCCTTAGCATCCCTTCTCCATCCTGCTGATATCCTCCGTAACTTGAATTTCCACTCGTGTGAGCAACTTTTTAGGCATTGTGCCAAAGCTGTCTTCCTGCCCATAGAAAGATGGTGGGAGGATGAAACCAAAAGTGCAGAGGGAGCTGGTGCTTCCGTGGAGCATCACTGTTGTGTCCATGAGATGTTACTTCCTTATAGAGGTCCCAGCAGAACTGTTTTGGAGGAGCACAGCCCCTCCTCTCATCAGGTGAAAATGAGATGTTCAGCAACATCTCCATCATGACATGAGAATGGAAGTTGAACCAACTGTTACTCCTCGAGGCACTGAGTCCTCCTATGTCCCCTGACTATTCCTCCAGAATTTTGAGAGACTACCACTTTTTTTTTTCCTCGGCTTTTTTCCTCGCAGTTAGGCTACTAGCATACAGATGTTCAAACTACTCTCTGGGGAATTTGTTTGTCTGAACATTTAACCTATTTTGTATTACAGATTTAATTTATCTAAGAAGCTTCAGAAAGGAAGGCTTGAAAGACATCCTGCTGCTCTGACACTTGTTTCCTACCGGGAACCATAAAAAAGGTATTTCTATCATTACATGCACAAAATACAAACACAATCAATAAAAATCTTCAGAGGATGCTTTAGAAGCATTTTATGTAGTTAAGTCAGGTTCTAAATAAGATTCTATACTAAAATGAAGCTGAAAGTTTACAAATATATTTCAACAACTGTATATCAATTAAAACCTAAAGATAAATCTTGAGACAACACAAACTGGCAGCTCTTTCAGGGAAAGCAGTGTACAGGGTACAGCAGCTGACATAGCACTTATGGATCTAGCCCCAGATATTTAGATAGATTGCAGTTTCCTGTTGTTTTTAGTGTGCTTTTAATGCTCTTGTCTATTTATTATGCAGCCTGTCCAGATCCCTCTGTAGAGCCTCCCTGCTTCAAGTGGATCAACACAAGTGCCTAACTTGATGTCTTCTGCAAACTTCCCGAGGATGCCCTTGAT
>NW_008611486.1:0-21963 GCF_000691845.1 Merops nubicus
CTATGATTCTATGATTCTATGACCTTGCAAATCAACAGACTCCCTGAGCTGTGTGTGAGACAAAGTGCAACATGGATACCTAAAAGAGGCCAAATGAATTGTGTGTGGAAAGTATCTGATGCCTTCCTCTCACTAGAGAACCACGTCAGTTCTAGACATCTATAACTGTGAGATGCATCCCACCTTATTCTATCTGGGAGTGCCTACCATATCTAGACTTTGGCCACAGCAGCACAAAGTCAGGAAGTATTTATTCTCTCTGCAATGCTTCCGCATGCCCTGATGTCTTTCTCCCTACTGCCATCACAGAGCCCTAGGACCTCACCGTCAGGAATGTATTTCTCCTCACACATTTCCTGTGAGATTGAGGAGCACAGTTATCCCTATAGCACTGCTGGGGACTTGAAGCATGGACTGATAGGCAATATGTCCAAACTTACAGTGGAAGTCAGCAGGACAGCCAGGAACTGAGACTGTCCACATTGCATCCTAACAAGATAACGTATTTTCCTCAGTGCAAGTAAAACTGAATAGTAGATGTAAGGGAAATCAGAATAAGGATGATTCCTGTGGACTTTGCAGAAGTGGTGAGCCTTTAGAGGAAGTTAAAAATAAGGTGTCCTTTACTCTGGACTCAAGAGTCTCTGGTGTTGGCAGAGTATCAAGTCCTTGTTTTCCTTGTCTCAAGGACCTGGTTGAATCAGCATGACTTTTGAAAGCTTTACAGAAATAGGGGGAAAATGAAAATGAAGTAGGGGGAAACTGAGCACCACATGGTTTCAGTCCTGTGGCCTCCCGAATTACTCCCCGCTCCTGTTTTATTCCATTCTTTACAAAAAAAACTTCCCTCTTGCTGGAATGGTAGTCTGTTATACTTCAGAAAGTCTGTAGGCTCTCAGAGCAGGCACAGAATATGTTATTTTGGTCAAAGATAGAGGAAGTGAGTCTGGAGGAACAGGAAAAAAGTATGAAGCAAGATGATAGATCACTGTGAACTGATCCAGAGATCTGATCAGTGAGCTGATGTGAGGAGAGGGTGTGTACCATCTGTTTGGCAGCAGGGCTCAGATAGCCTACAGTGGGGTGACACAAATACTAGGGTGAGAGAGGGAGGTTGCAATACTCAAAGGGAGAGATGAATCCACTGCCGAACTTAATCTACCCACTAAGGATAGCCTGTCAGAAATGCCAAGAAATCCAGTGTGCCGCAACTACTTTCATAGAGAGGATTTAATTGAAACAACCTCCTAGCCAGTATTGAGAAGGCAGTATTAACTGGCTCTGCCAAACTTCAGTATTGGTCAGCAATTTATATTTCATGTACTAATGCTCGAACAGGACAAGAACAAAAAAAAACCCCAGACTTTCCTGTGCCTAGGGATGGAGATGAACCTTCTCCTCTTTTCATCAGATATTACATTTCCTTATATTTGAAAATACCATTATTTGTGGCTGAGGTCGGGATGACAGGCTTCAGGGAAACATTATCAAACTGTCCCTATAAATATTATTCTCAGAAAGTGAGTGACTCCATTCCAGGATGGTTTGGCTGGTGCTTTTATTGTTGTCAATCCATAAAAACAACTATAAATATATTGGAATCAGGTGATTGAATTTTAATCACTGTCCATGGTTTCTGTTCTCACAAAATAGCTCCAAGGAGTAATAACATAATGTGCTCCCTCCTGAAACACTTCTTTGCCCTGGGATGAATTCAGGGGAGTCCTGTTGGTCTCCACATGGAAGTCAACCCTTTCCCAGCCTTGGGCTCAGCCTGGTTTATATTCATTTGCTTTTAGTGGTCAGCAAGCTCAATGGAAACCTATGCTCAGATGCTCGCTGTTGTTTAATGGTCTGATTCAACATCAGAAGGGGACAGGCCTCATGCATTTTCACAATGTTATCCGTCTTGCTCCTGATGCACTCATTCAACTTTGCTAGTGATAGGAACTGTGGGACTCCACATATATAGATGCAATCCCAGCAGACGCTAATATTTGAAGCACTGTGTTCTATAGACCTGCTTTGAGCAAGGTTAGTCAACTCGGCGCTTAAAAAGCTGGCAGCCATCTGGAGCACAGCCTACTCCAGAGTTCAAAATTGTTTCCTTCACTGTTGGTAGCAACAATGGGGAGGGGGGGTGGTGTTTGAAAGCTTTCTTAGAGGCAGAATTGGAGAAGAGGGGAATTCGCTGCAGGCTGAAGTCATGAGGTAACCCCAGATCCTAGAGGTTCGTGGACACTGTGCCCTGTAGGATAACCTCTGCTTAGAGGCATCATTAAACTCCTGATAATTAGCAAGTCATTAGGTTTTGACTACACTTAAAGGTTAAAAGGAGAATCTTTGGTGATGGATATTCTCTAATTTTCTTTCTATTGTGTTCTTATGTATTCTCTTTGTGCTAAGTGATTCTGATACCCACCTCTTACCCACAAGCAGAAATCAGCTCATATTGAAACTCTTCTTTGAAAACAACCCAAAAGTTATTCCAGCTTTCATAAATTGAGGCCACTTATAAAAAATGGTGAGGTAGAAAGGTTTAACACTAGTGACTTTAATTTTTGATCAGAGCCTTGGAGATGTGCATTTGATAGCAGGGTAGAGAGCTGTGCTATAGCACTGGAACGCAGCATAGCAAAACTGCAAGATGAATATCTAAATCTTGATGAGATAATGTGGGGCATGTCATTTCCTGTAGCCAATATTTCCTATAATGACTCCTCCAATATGATCTTGCTTGATTAAGTGTTGTTTAATGACATCTGTCATGTCCATCTTTCTATCCACAGACTAGCCAATACTGTCTTTTGGAGAAAATCTTAAACAATCAATTTCAGGCTCAAGACAAAATGTGTCATCTTATAGTATTCCCAAGGAATAAGGCTAATATTCCTAGGACTTTTTTTTGGTAACAGCTAAAGTGCTGTAGCAGTATAACTATAAAGCTAGAAATTATTTGGAATGTATTTTACACTTTGAGGGTAGCCTTCCTACATAGTGACCTCTGTAAAGCACATGCAAAATCTTTTGTCTGCTTCTGATTTTTAAAGCTAGGAAAACTCAGTAACAATTGTCCTGCAGAGTGTTGAATGTGTTTGAGTTCATTCGATGCTTGTAGGACAAAGTGAGAATTAAAAATAAAAATAATTAAAAAAAGAAAACATACCATGACGTGTAGTGGAATGAATGGAGTGGAGGATTATGAGGGACAGTCTGTGTGACAGCAGGCTTTCTAGGCCTGCTGTGCAAACAGAGGGGCAAAGCACAATTTGTCTGTAACCCTTTTGAACTGCCTTTCCTGATATAGTCTACAGCTTCCTTGAAAGCTTTGGCGTTTGTGGAACCAGCTCTGTGTCCCATCCTCTTGGCAGACTGTCACAGCTCAGAGGATATCTGAGGGCTACTGAGCATCACAAAGATACCCACAGGTCCCAGGAGTTCTTTGCTTTTTCAGTAGCTAGAGGGTATCAGAGTTGCTATAGATGGCTGTGTGAAAGCTTGACCCTGGCCATGGTTACCAGCTGATCTTGGTAGCAAAGCATCGTAAGAGCGGTGTAGCTACAACTTGTCATATTAGAGAGAAAACATTCCCCTCAACCCCATGTGAGGGATTTGTATTTTCATTCATTCTGCCTAGACCTTGTGTTTTTACATGGAATTGTGTGAAGCTGTAATTAAAAAGAGAAGCTAAATGCTTGGCTTCCTTTTCAGAATTTTACTCAGTAATAGAGTATTTTACCTGCAGATAGCAGCAAACTCCTATGCATTGCAGAATGAGATCTTAGCCATGGGGAAGTACCTCTTTATTTTTTAATAAAATAAAAAAAAGAGAAGCAGTATTTCTCCACCTAGTTGATGAATCACAGTACATTTACTTTGTTAGCAGGTTTTGTTAGACCACATAATATCCCACGACCTGACACTGGCATGCACCTGCTGCAATAGCTCCTTCTACTGTACTGCGTACAGGCAAAAATGAGTAGGAGGAAAGGGCATAAGTGTTGGACTTGCACTTTACTTTAACCAGGTCTGAGATACGAGTCTACAAAAAAAGGAGTTTCTGTTTTGTTGTGGAGTATCAATTGACCTCCTAAATGGTTACAGGGAAAAAAAAAAAAAAAAAGAAATGGGGACCATCTGCAGGTTTTGTCCCTTAGTTATCAATAGACAATAGTATCTATTATCCAAGATGCTACTGTATCATGGGGCTATAAAGAGAGTTGAGTGAGATGACAAAAACCCTTGTCTGTTACAGTAACCTCTCCCCAAAATACAGACAACTTTTGCTTTGCTTGCTGCACTGTTGCTTTTAATCACATTGAAATTTTTTTTTTTTTACATTCTGAATTTCATTTTTTCTGTCAGAAATTACATTGTTAATATTATACACAGTGGACTTGTTTGTGCATATCACGTATTCAGTTTGATCAGACTTACTTGATACTGAAAGAGTTTTCTGAACCCTTGAAGAAATTTAATGTAAAATAATGGTCAAGGAACAGATAGAAACTGTGTAGCCTTGTAATACTTTGATCCATGAAGCCTGGGTTCTCCAGTATGATACATTTATGGTACAGCTTGTTGCCTTTTGTTTTTTTGACCTCCAACTGCTTATTAACATTTGCCTTGGACAGTCATGTTGAATAGTGTTTTATTGCACGGTATAGTATTCTCGTCCTTATTGGCTGCTGATATTTAGATTGCAGTCACTCCAGAAAATATATAAGCAAGTGTCACACAAAGACATTCTTTCACTCTCTGTCATGAGCTTGAATTAGGAAAAGCTGGATGATCACAGACATCCTTTTATCTTCTCTGATGATGTTTTTTTTCAGCATCAGTGGCATAGGGTAGGGCGATACATTTTCAGAGGGCAGTTCACAGGCACACCCTAGAGTTTGGGTATCCTGTTTTAGTATCCATACATGAAAAGGGAATTTTCACATCTGAAGGTGGGCAGGGCTCTAACTATAAAATTGTGCCGCAAGTCCTGAGCACTCAAGGGCTTAGGCAGGCAATAAGTCAAGGAAAGATTTAACATAGCTGCACCCTTAAATGAGATTGGTTTTTAATGACTATTCTTCTCCCCTTTTCATGCTATAGGTGCACTTTGTATATGAGTGAGAAATGAGAGCTCAGTTTGAAACAGAACTTCATGAGTTTATACATTACTCCTCTTTTCCTGTTTTTTGGAGATGTGTGTATTAGGAAATTTTGTATGTGAGAAAAGTGAGCAAATAAAAGATTTTTCATGTTTGCATTTCCTATGTCCTGCTTTTTGTACATTTAAAAGCTTGCCATTGCATTAAGAAATTACCTTGGGGCACAGATCTTCCTATGCTAAATTGTCACTGCTCCAGTGAAGTCAGTGGGGCCAAGGACCTGCCTGACTTTGCAATCAAGCAATCAAGTAAGCGTTTCCTGTTGTGGATAATCTATTCAGTAAATATGGGGGGGTTTCACCTTACCAGAAATAGTTTCATCCCTTCAATTTTTGTACTTAATACTACATGGCTAATCAATAAATTACTTGATCGGTTGCCCACCCACACAGACATGTCCTTAACGCTTTCTATAAGTTTGTAACAACCCCTTGGCAACAGATGTGGAAGTTCTGGGAACAATCTTAACTGAAAGGACTGAAAATGCTGCTTTAATGGTAAATGCACTGCTTCTAAGTGAAACGAACTTGGACCAGTGCACACTGTCAGGTCATGCTTTAAAATCCGGCATCGACAAAGATGCATCTTTGGTAAGTTTTGTAATTTCAGAGCTGCTGGTCTTGATATCTAGGAATCTTCCTCTGAAGAATATTATTTGTTTGTTTGTTTTTAAAGTAGATTATTACACCCCTTCCTAGTCAGAAGACAGTTTGGACTTGTAGCCAGAGCATGGCTAGAAGAGATGCTCTCAATCTATGTTATTTTGATATGTTACTGAAAGATTGTATCCCCTGATAAGATAATTTTTACTTTTTTCTATCTGCTTCCCTTATACATCAGATACCTTCTTACATATCTATTTTTAATATTATGTTCCCTCTAGGTCTAAAAATGTGAAGCTTCATATAAGCCTTTTTTCCACTTGTCTTTTGCAGATTCTTGGGTGTCTGTATGTCCTTCATTGTCATTTTCTTGAAGACAAGACCCTACTGTGGAAAGCTGCTGCTCTCATTTATTCATTAGAACCCCTAAACTTCCCACAAGAAAAACTCCACAGTAAGCAACTAACTAAAACAAAACAAAACTGCAGTAGATGGTGTCACAGCAGACTTCTACAATATATCTCTGACTCTGAAATACTTTTCTGCACAGATTTTGTCTCTTTCGGCGTGTGTGGTAAAGAATTTCTCTATTTATTTTGTTACTTCATTTATCCTTTTGCAAGCTATTTAAGCCTGATTTCTTTATATACTTCCTTTTCTTTCACTTTCAGGGACTTGCCCAGCTTCCCTCCAACCCATACCTATGCCTTTCCTGGTTTCTTACAGCTCCACTAAGCTGTCCTGGTAGTCGCTCACACTATGAGCAAGTAAATAGTTGACACAATGTCTCCTCTTGCTGTGAGAGTCCAACAACCTCATTGTTGGATCAAGCTTATTGCCTGGTCCACCACTGAGCCTAAACTGTAAACAGCTGTGGATCTTTGTAGTCATTAACAGATTCCTCTTGAGTGGTGCATAAGCCTGAATTCACCAGGGAAATAGACTTGGCAACATGCCTAATGGTGATACTTGCAAGTTTTAGAATGGGGAATCTGAAAATGGGCCAGTAACGCTGTTAAGCTTAATTTCATTATTTTTTTTCTTCTTAATGCTGTGTATTTCTTGGTTCAGCGAGTGCTGCTGGAAAACTGAAGAATTCCAGGTTGTACCTGTCACAAGTTACAATCTGCAATGAGACTGTAGGAGGGCTGCTAACCACAGCAGCTCTGCTTGAGGAAGGTGTTTTCCTCCTGTTAACTGCCTGGAAGTCAATGGCTGTGGGATACAGGGGGGGGTGGGGTGGGGTGGGGCGGTGGTGGTGAATCTCTTCTTACAGAGATGCTCCTGTTGCCAGGCTTGAACTAAAAAACGGTACTTGTTTTGACTTTACACTGGTAGCAGAGATAAGGTTGAAATGGCTTTTGCTTCATGTAAGATGTTGAGCTGTCAGTAGCATGAACTCAAGACCACTTGGAAATTTCACAGGAAAGTAGGATGTGATGAACAGACAGGTGGTGGAGTAAGAGGGGACTCAGTAATCTGGAATCATTAATGTGCCCTGGATGAGGCCTTGCAGAGACAAGGACATGGATTTCTTTTATTAGTTTGCAGTGCATCCTAACTGCTGACCTGTTTGCTAGTCCTCGTGTTCTGGCTCTTTTTTTATACCTGAAACACCTCCCTTGAACAGAGCATGCCCACAAAACTTGTCAAAGCTGTTAAACTGACATTTCTTGCAACCAAGACTTTTCATCAGAAAATTCCCAGCAAGCCTAAGAGTCAGTGGGTGTGAATCTGTCCCTGAATTCCTAAAAGAACATATCTGGGATTTAATTTGCTGGAATTTAGAGGGGCTGTTTACCCATTAGATGACTCAGTCTATAACTTTACCCTGCAGGAACAGTGGTCACAATGGATTCAGGTTTTGGCTGCCTCTGTGTTAAATTCCCTGCTGTGAGGATAAGTGTGCCCACTTTCTCTGCTGAACAGTGCCACTCACTAGAAAGGGATTTACATCATTTCCCAGAATACATCATAAGCAATATAATTCGATTATTTATTTAAAAAAAAAAAAAAACAAACCAAAAAACCAAAAAAAACCCCAAACCAAACAAAACCAAACCAAACCACAAACCAACACAGACTCTGATCTCTGTTTTCTTTCCTTGTTTTTCATTCTTCACTGGTTCTGTACTTTATCAATTTTTTCACTATGTTGTGTTTTTAAATTTCTGGATCTATAAATACCCTCTCATAAGGTCAAAATCCAACAGATAATCATGTGGTAACTGCAAATATTGTTTAATGACAAACTAACTGAAGTTATAGGGTAGCTATTTTCTCCATTAATATGTTACTGTCTCCTCCTGAACTGTTTGTTCATTGAATTCCAGCACTCCTTGCATTTCTGTTAAATTATCATGTTTAAAGGGCTAAAAAGTATTTCAGTAAAATGCATTGAAATTGGAGGACCTGCCCTAGAGCTCTTACAGGTACAGTGCAATGCTGATATACAGTTTAGGTTATATCATAGCCCTTCTGAGGTTTTATTTTTTGTGGACAATTCAGGCAGGCTTTGTGCACTCTGTAGAAGGACTAGTTAAGGAAAGTTAAAAGTGTGTCTATTATTTGCAAGTTTTTCAGCTTTTAGAGCTGCTCCAAGCAGACTGGTATTAATTATTTTATTTTACTTACTTTTTTTAAAACTTAATTTTTATGATTGAAGTGATCTTCAATGATACTACTTAGCAGGTGAAAAAAGTTTAGAGGAAACTTGGGATGATGCATTTTGGATTTAAGTCAGCCTCAGTTAGACAATCTGAAGAACATGAGATTTGTTCCAGGGGCTCTGATTTGCTAAGACCTACTGTAGATGTATTCTAGGGTCAGGAGGATCTGCTTTGAGGCATCCTTTTCCAAGGAAGCATCTATCTTTGCCCATTTTTCCCTTCTGTTCTTTTTGAAAGTCCTTTATTTTTTCAGTCTTTTGAATGTTTGGTTTCCCACAGCAAGAAGTCTCAGAGGCCTATACTGGTGAATTTCCAAAGCAGATGACAGTTAAGCAAGGAATTGCAGCAGGGGATGTCTCTTTCCTTCTCTCAGCTACTGAAGAAGAAAGAGATGAAGATCCACAAAAGTAGTTTTAGTTTTGTGTGTTGGGCAGTGACCCATCCCGCAGGGTGCAGAACCCCAGCATAATGCATGGGAGGAGATCATGGAGATTGTTAGCAAGCCAATAGACCTTTTCTTCCTCAAAGTGGGCAACTGCAGTTTGATTTGTTCCAGCTGTGGCAAAAGCACCCAGTGGTTTCAATGGTAGAACGATCAACCCTTTGGGAAGGTTATTTCAAACATAGTGCTTGTGGAATTGTATTAGTGTTGGAATTTTTTTATTGTGGTAATATCTCGAGCTCTGTGTAAGGAACACAGAAACATTATCTGAACTTCAGTAGTCTGAGACACTGGTCTTTCCTTTTCTTGCCCAGGGACGCTTTTGATGGTGGATTTCTGGCTTGCTCTCTCTTCAGCATAATTCTCCTCTGCATCTCTCCAGAGTAAAAGGGGGACAGAGCTGCTTGTAAGGGGAAATCAAGTAGTTTTCTCTGCACTTTTTTCTTGGGAGTATGCAAAAATCCCATGTGCATTTCTTTTATGAATTGGACCCTTCTGTTTTATAGCTGGAAGTATTCATGCTTATTACAATGCCGTATTATGGCCTTAGACAATTTTTATGTCCCTATAACATAGCACCCTAGAGAAAGATGCTTCACTAAGCAAGAACAAGCAAACTTGCTACAGAATCAGCGGAATACTTTTCACAAAAGTGCATAAACTTCTGTTCTTAAACATTGTCATCCTTCACCTTAACAAGCACAGAGAAAGGTTCCACTGGTTTCTATGCCTTGTTAGGTCTATCATCTTTTTAATTAATAGTGTTTTTACGAAGCCGTCTGAACTGTGTCATTTCCATTATCAGAAAACCATTGCCATTAATGAATAATTTTCATTTCTGATCCTTGATATCATGCTAGTTGATCTCCTGTTTCCATGCCGCCGAATGATAGCATCGTTTTCTGCCCACGATCAAATTTAATTTGGACTCTGATTATATTATGCTGTTGCGACTGAAGTGTCAATTTTTGTCAGGCAATTAGGAGCTATAACCTGTGAAGTTAAGTTTGATAGGCATTGTAATTGGATTGTTACAGTAATAGCTTGGAACATTCCCTTTTTTTTCTTGCTTCTTTGATTCTTGATGCATACTTTAGTTGTGAGAACAAAGGCATTTTGTTATTATGCAACCATAGGATGTTCAAGACAACAAGATGGAGTTCAGGTTTTTCCACTTTCCCCACATGGACTTAATTTGGATTTAGTTTTGACCACAAATTATGACAGGATTTTAAATGAATTTGGGGAGGGGTGGGTTAGTGGTGGTGCCTCACGAAAACCTTGAAAATGAGAGCCATGGAACCAGTAACTGCTAGGCATTATAATATAGAGGTAGTCTTTAAATTAAAAGGGTAAAAGGCAAGAAAAAAAAAAATCCTCAGGCTGGAAATGTGTCAAATTATCTAGGTGACTCTTGCTCCTTTTAGTGGCCTGTACTTTGCAAGTATTTAGGACTACAATATAAGGTCACAGTATTGCCCAAATTTTCTATTAGTGTAGATCAGGGCAGTTGTATTCAAATGAATCGGAGAAGAAACTGACCTAATGGAAAACAATCAAAACACAATAGCTAATACAAAACAGAGAATATTTTTCCTTTTTTTTCCAGTTGGATCCTTGCTGTCAGATTGGAAGTTATCCAGGTTTCTGTTTTGTGATGGTTCTGTGGTGGTGTTTGGCTTTGTTGTTAGTGTTTTAATTTTTTTGTGGTTTTTTTTTTTCCTTTTCCTTTTCCTTTTCCCCTTTGCACACACAGTAGTTCACAGCCTGGCTATTTGTTAAAAGAGTTTTGCTCTGAATGTCTTCAGGGTGTGCTCATCCCCTCCCCTAGCTTCATCTCCTGATCATCTCTAATGACAGGCACAATGAAGATACCTTCTTTTAAAAAGGACAATGGAGAGAAGATAGTTTTTCCAGTGCTCATTTAATTGGACACTTCATAAGTGCTGCTATGTGACAAGCAAAGGGTAGAAGACGACAAAGGAACTCCAGCTGCCACGGAACGTAAGGGAAAAGCTCACCTACAACAGGGTTTATCTGGAGAAAACTGGAAACTAGTACCAGATCTGTCAGGCAAATAGTAAAGAAAAATGAAACCTTTAAATTCAACTATAAGAGTTTTTCAAAAGTTTCATGTGCTGGACATGGGGCAATCGTATCCTCAGTGTTTGCAAATATTGACCAGGATTCCACACTTGTGAAATGCTGTGGTTTGAACCCTGAGACCCCGAATTAAGGTTGACATATGGGTGATTCCCACAGCCCTTCATAAAGAGGTGGTGAATTTGCCTTATAGCTTCCCCCCAGGGTGCGGCCGGCCCTGCAGGGAGAGCCATAAGGGAAATGAGCCCCAGGGGTCCTGCATTGAGTTGACAAAGGTCAGGTGTCTGCTTGGGGATAAAAGCTGGGACCACTGGCAGGGAGTCAGGAGTGTCTGTCTGTGGAGTGCACTCCACAGAGCTTCCTGGTTCAGGGCAGACCTCCTGACTCTCCCTGGAGCTGGGCCCCGGTCTGCTCAAGACCTTTGTGAATGCGGGCGGATCGGGTGAGAGTCGCCTTGTGGGCACCTTTTTCTTATGTGTTTAACTGGCTGGTCTGGCTGTTTCCCTTACCAACTATGGGCAACCTCGGTTCATTGTTTGTACCACCTGTTGTGGGCCGAGTCGTGTTGTTTGTGGGATTGTTGGGGGTGGCATCAATTATGTACCAGCTGATTGATCTGTTTGTTCATAACGTTTGTGTCTACAATACAGTCTGCATATTAGTTCATCTTCCTGCTGGTGCTATCATTTTTGTTGGGCCTGGTCACTGGCAAAACAACTCCTCATCCAGCAGGCATGATACCCCCCTGTTTCCTACCACACAGTGTCAGACCTGCCTCGCACATTACATCCTTAAAGACATCTTTGTACTGGTAAATTTGTGATACTTAGGCATTTCATAATGTGACTGACTGGATCTTCTTCCTACTTCAGACAGATACTCACTTTTTTGGCATCCTCAGTATGTGGTCAGTACTTGGTTGAAGAGTAATCCAGTGAGCTGGCAGCGTTCTTCATTGACAACCATTTCTACCTAGCAGATCTGTCCCCTGCTCACCTCCCAACAGTGCTCCTACTCATTCTTCCTCTTACCAAACCTGTTCTGCAGATTTTCTGTCAAGGTTAACGGATTAAATATTTACATCCCATTGCTTCAATTGTGTGGTCCCTCAGCAGCTCTGTTCTACCACTTCTCTGCTGTGTAAATTCACTAAATTCATCTAATGTTCATACTCCTGTAGTGCTCTGCAAAATTTAACCATGTCCAGTTCTGTTACTTTAGTTTCTGCAAAGCTCAGGTGGACCATATGTTCTTGCAGCTGCCCTTCCCCCTGAGCCCACTTGGGACACCAGGATATGGAGACAGGAGGAAACTCTAGAAAGAAGCAGTTATCAGACTCTGTGTGGGGCCCTGCTGGTGGGACCATTTCATTCTGGTCATACTTTATACTACTGCTAACATTTGCATAGGTGCTAAAATATATATTTATTTATTTTTTCCAGAATCACTGTTTCTTTTATGTTGTCTTTTTTTTCCCTTTCTGTCTTGCTCTATGAAAGCTATTTCCAACAAATCTTTCCACTTACACCGTTTTTTTTTTTTTTTTTTTTTTTTTTTCTCCTCCAGTCTTATTTATTTGAATATACAGAACCTAAAAACTGGGGTGAAGCTTACTGACATAGCCCTCTTCAGTCTCATGGTATCAAAAACTAATGGTGAGAACCTGAAAGGATGCATCAGGGCTGTTACTGAGAGAGTGGATTGCTGATGTGACAGAAAGAGCTGCATATGAAAAGGGTGATATATGGAATGGAAAGTAAGTTAGATGAATTTGAAGGTATTTGTAATCTATTCTTCAGCTGCATCAGAAGAGATGTCCTGAAATATGATAGGAGATAGTGGAGAGAGGTTGAAGGGTGAATGACAGCTTTTGTTTCAAAAGGTAATAATAATAACTTATCTCTCTGCTTTTCTATTGCTGTACTTTCCTTCTTCCTTTGTTTTTCTTCCTCCCTGAGAGATAAGGATGGGCTGCAGTTATACCCGAAAAAAAGAGTGAAAGCCATGTAAATTTTTCTGTACATACATTCCATTTGCAAAAAGACAGCATCTGATGTAAAAAAAGCAATAGGAAGACAAATAGGCATGTGAAAACCCACCACAGGCAGTAGATGTATGCAACTTTCTGGAACCTAATGGTGACAAGAGTGTGTATTAAATTTCTGCTTTTCAGTTGATCTGGTACAGGTGTAGCAATTACTACAGACCGATGTCATTAATTGTAATGTTCTGTAGGAGTAATCAATGAACTCTGTTTCCTGAAAACAGATTCACCTTTGTGCTATTAGCACTATAATGAAGAGGGCACAGTATATACTTACATAAAGAACTTAGAATCTATTAGCACCTGTGCTGAACAGTAAAGCTGTTGATACTTTGCATGCAAATTGTAGTCATCATCTGAGAAGCAGTGGAGTTCAGAGGTTCAATATTCACTCACTTTCAGTCTCCTATGTCAGCTATGTCTTAACCAGCTGGGGGCAGAATTACATTCTGGAAATTAGTGAGGAAAAAGGTTAAAATTGAAAACCTACTGTTTCTGCACCAAGCCTCACCATTTACATGTTATAAGACAACATGAAAAATCCTAGCAAGTATAAATGATGTCTGATTTCACATTATATTTTTAAAGTGTCAGTGCTCAAGTAGGTTTACATCTGACAGGTGATTTAAATACTTCAGTACATTTCTATAGCCATATGAAAAAATCTTTATCAGGATAAATGCCTGACAACACTATTCATTTTTGTACTAATGCAAGAAACATTCCTACTCTTTTTGACATGCAGATATATGAGGCACTATAATCATCTTCATAATTTCTTTAAATATTTCATTGTTTGAAGATATTTCAGTGACTGCTCATTTATGTTGTTTTTACCATATTTATCTTCTGTACTGATTTTGAATGCTATGCTCTGAGTACATACTTGATTATGATTGGTACGATCTTACTATAATGCTGAGATAGACGTATCTGTATTTCTGTAACTCTTCTAATGAGTTTACCTTTAATAACAATCGTGGTGTTTTTTTTTCCTCTAAATACTTTTAGTGTCTACAGCGAATATATGGCTTCAGACATTGCACAAGCTCCACCACCTTTCCCCTTACTTCTGTCTCAAAAGAAGCAGTTGTGAAGATCTCTGTGTTCTGTTTTTTAACAAAAATCTGTTCTCTGTGTAATCCTATATGAAATAATAAGATAATCTTGTTGTAAACATTGTGACACAGGAAGGAGACTACAGAGTAAAACAGTATGCTGACTTAATGAAACAGCACACAGAGGAAAAAAAAAAATAAAAAAAAAAAATAGCACTTCTATGGACAACAAATACTTTGTATCCCTATCCCACTTTGACAGTAGGTCCGTGGTATTTTTCCTATCGGATGATACCATGAGTGTTTCACATATTAGATGGGTTTCATCACTGGCTATGTAGACTAACCAGGTTAAAAGACAGGAAAAAAATCACTGTTAAGAGTATGACATATAAAGAAACTGAAATAAGACAGTCAGTATAATAATGAAACTAGACTGAAATTCTGACTAGATTAAGCTGTAGCTTCTTCCAGGTTCTGTTTATGAGAATGGACTACAATATTTAAATCTTCATGTGAAGTATTCCAAAACTGAGAATCTGGGCTTTTGCTTCAGACCAGTGAAGATAAGAATGATCCACATTGTCTTCGAACTTTCTGAAAACCCAGCAATTTAAATATTTTGGAAATGAAGTAATTTTTTTTTTTTGGGGGGTGGTTTATATCTAGTTAGAAGTGTATCTCTTCACCTCAACCCTTCTATGCCTATTAGAAACAAAATTGAGAAGAAAACTTCACAAAAACAATGATCGGTTGTCTCAAACGATTTTCTCTCCTTGAGATTATCAAATCAAAGACGGAAAACAGCACTATGACTGAACCACAGGATTTCTTAATGCCAGAGCAGATTTGCTTTACCATATGAGGAAGGTTGTTCTGTCAAGATAGTACTCTAGGGAATAAACAGTGAATTGTCACTCAGCTCTGATCTTCAAAATTGCTCTCAGAATTGACCGAACTCTGTCTCGGTGTATGTTGAAGTAGACAATCATGAACACTTCTGAATAGTTCATTATCCACTAGCTATTATCACTGCATTCAGCAAAAAGAAAAGTCAAAACAATGGAGGATGTATTAGTCATCAAATAAATAAAAAAATCAGAGAAATCATTAAACTTTATTATAGTTGTAGCTATGTGCTTCCCAAAGGCCTGTGTTTTGAGCCTGGTGTAATGGCAGAGTTTGCTTGCATTGACCCAGGAGAAAACAATGATCTGAAGCGGGCCTCTGTTGGGCCAGCAAATTGTCCATTTGTTTCTCTCTGCAAGGAGTTTGAGCCCACAAAAGCTAAAGCAGCCAACCTGTTCTGCATCTCAGGCATTACAAATAGTAATCTCACACCAAGTTTTCACTTCTTGTGTAACTTTCTCTGTTTTCCTTTAGAAGAAACTAGGGCAGTGATTTAGGTCTTTCTCTCTTATCAGCTGTCTTCATGAAGCCAGTAGGAATATCATTCTGGAGATTTTTAGCCCTCAAGTTCAAATTGGCTAATGGTTCAGTCTTTTGTTGGGGGGAAAGTAAAGGGGAGAGAAAAGAAAGATGGAGAGACAAACAAAACAGTTTCATAAAGCTTATTTCCATAGGAAGCTAAGTTATACTCTCTTTATCTGTAGGAATTGTAAGGCCTAGTTATGTAACTTCAGCTTATTTGAAGAGGTGATTAACTATTCCTAATTAAGCATTCAGCTTTGGCCCTATTATAAGACATTTTTCCCCTCTCTGGCAGCTCAATATTAAGTAAAAACATTTAAAATGTAAAACCCCCTACCAACAAACCCATAAAAATCCCTGTGCATTCACAATTTTAGGGTTAAGACTTACTGACAACTAGAATACTTTAAGAAAATTGTGATTAAATTGAGTAAGTACTTTTTAAGATTAAAAGGCTTGAAATAGGTTATTTAAAAAATATTTGCAACGTCTATTGTTCCTTTGTGTCTATCTCTCTGTCCAAAAAAATCACATAATACCACGGAGTTTGAAACATAAGTAGATTTCCCTACTGACTGTGCAAAAGTCAGTTCTAGGGGCAGGCACAGTAAAAGGTTTAAGAAATATCTCTATCTGAAAAAATCGACTGATTTCTCTACCTGTAAAGTTAGTAAGAAAGGAGAAAAAAAAAAGCCCCAGAAAAAAAAATACTTTTGTCACCAAGCTCTGAATTGCACTGGGGTGTTTCTGAAGTGTCGTTTTAAAACCCCCCACTTCTCTTTCAAATTCCCCTCAGAAAGCCATTTTCCAGGCAGAAACCAGAGGAATTAGAGGGTAGCAATTTCCTGACAAAGTGGCAGCACTGGGGAGGGAACCCAGATCTGTGTGTCCTTCTCACTTGGCTGCTTTTGTTGGCAGCAGCTAAGGAAGCTGAACTAACTGTGTGATTCTCTGCAGACTACATGTGCTGCAATAGCCAAAACTCATGAATGTTCTTACTTTGCAGTGTTTCATTGTGCCCTGTAAAAGCCATGGCCAGTGTGTACCTCATTGATAGTAAGATGCAGATTTCCATGAGGTGCTGTGTTGCCATAATCTGCCAGCTTTCACCCAGTCGTGCCTTAATAATGGGAAAATCAAGCTTTTATGTGTTGTCACATGATATTTTCTTGTGTTCACATGCCTTTTGCACTATCCCAGTTTAATTTGCCTTGACTTATATTAAGGTTTCCTCCAAAAGCCCTTTCCTGTAGACCAAAGCAATGAATTCAGTGTGAGGAAAGCTAGACATCATCTTTTCACTCAGAGAAATAGATCACAGAAAAGGAAGCCTTTAAAATGCTACTATCCATCTCTTTACCTGATTAGTATATAAAGTACATAGTACAAGAGTAAGGGCTGAAGAGTTAATCTCTTACATTAATCTCCTCCATTACATTATAGTAAGTAATCTCTTCCTCAAATGACTGTACAATGCGGTTCTACCAGTAAAATATATTTCACATCAGGATTTTATAAGTATTGTAGCCCTTCAATAAATTCTTTATTTAATTCCATGACAAAATTGTGTCCTAAATACTACACAGATATCTGCTCTGAAACTTCCTCAGACTCGTGGGATTGGCGACTCTCTTTACAACCACAACATGCAACAAAAAGATTCCTTGGTTTTCCTTCATCATGCACAATTATGAGTTTTGACTTCAAATACTCATACTTGTAATTACAATATTCTGAGAAGATGTCCTAAATATATATATTTTTCCCAGCTTGACTGCAACTTCAAGCAAATACTCTTGTCTGAGGTGCTTGGTAAAGTAAAAATGAATCAGTAAGAGTACAATAAGGCAAGTTACAGTGTTTAGATACAATAACCAAAAATAAAGTCAATTTAATCTTCCGAAGTAGGACAGCTTTTCAGTATATTTGTCACTATGGAGATTTAACAGTTGAGTCCAACTTGCATTTTAATAGCAAACTTACATAATGGTGAGTCCTGGTGTGGTACTGCTGAGTGTATTCAGGCTGGAATTACTAGTTAGACAGATCCTGCTCAGCCTTTTAGTTAAAACATGCTAATAGTTTACACATGTGCGTGACAGTTGTTAATAACCATCTTTATAATCAGCTTTGGATTTCTCTTTTCTTCCTCACTCAACACTACAAAAGAGAATATCAGTACTAGTGGTCAAGGCTGGGTGTTAAAAATCAATATTCTTTCATTTGGGATTTTTTTTGTTAGCTGGTTTTGCCAATGAAGGCAAGCAGATAGTTTTGCAACGAGTATTTTAAATAGACGTATTTATTTATGTCTTAGTATTCTGTACATATATAAAAAAAATCTTTTATTTAATAAAATATCATTATACATTAATAATATATAGCCATACACTTTTATATATAATTTATTTTATTTTATATATTTCTTTTTTCCCGAATGTATATAAAGATGTTCATGAGGAAAAAAATTCTCAGAAGAATGAAGATATTGCTGGCTGCTCAAAACTGCAAAACTATGCAGGATGTTTTTGTTTTGACTGAAAAATTATTTGGTTTTGGTAGTATTCTTTGCACATGCCCTCTTTATTCCTATATGCTTGTTTTGTAACCAGTGCTAGACATTACATAACTTGAGGCAAATATTTTGTTTTAAATTGTCTGTGCCTTAGTTTCTCCAATTGAACGGTTGAGAAAAATCATCTATTTCCCAGGGTGTTGGGAGGCTTAATTAAGTGTTTGTAAAGTACTTTAAGAATTTTGCATGAAGTGCATTATGGAATTGTAATGTAACATTATTATTAATGCATATTCCAAATTATTTTTTATCTCTGGCAATTTTCCATTACTTCAGAAAATTATTCTAATCTAAAATATTGGCCAAATAGACAGAATTACTGCAATTCCTTTAGTAAAAGTTCAATGATGGAGTCATGTTGACTTTTATCTTCAACAATCTTCCCTTAGAGTCTCCCAGAGACACAGAACTTGAGCCGTGCTTCTAATTGTTGGCTTCAGGCTAAAACTTTTGATCACTTTATTTCTGCTGCTTTCTGTTAAACTCACTGAATGAAAAGGCTTGATAACATTTTATACTGTCTAATTCTTTATTTTGTGGAATATGAAAGATGAATTTGACCTTTTGAATTTTTAGTCTAAACTTTGGTAGCAGGGAGCATCCTCATTCTTGTTTTTATTCATATTAATACTGCATCTATCTCTTTTGCCCTGTAAAAAGCTATTAATATTGTTCTATTAACCTCTTTCTAAGTAATAATGACCTTTCCCCTGAAAATGCAATTATTGGACTTTTTTTTTCCCATAATAAATCTCATTTATTAGAAAATTTGGCCTTGTGCACTTTGTTCTCTGCCATTTCCTTAAAAAAATCATGCTTTATTTTCAAATAAGTATATTATTTTTATTCAGAAAAAATATTCTGTAATGCATGCATCTGGTCATAATTTGAAAGGAAGTAATGGCTGCTTGCTTCAACTATATCTCCACCTTTAGAAAGAAAAAGGTTGTAGTGACAATGCCCTAAGTTCCTCCACTGCTTGACTGTGGTTCCTGGGGGGAGGAAGGAGGAGGAAAGCTAGACACCTGCGGCTGCGTGTGGCCGTGCACACTTCTGGGGAGACAGAAGGAGAGGTAGGGGCAAAGCTGTTACTTCACTCCTGCTCTCCCTGCTCTGTTTTTGTCAAGAGTGATGATGAAGAAGCTTTTCTGTATTCTAAGGAATACGAAGGTAATCGATAACTTCTCCAGATCCTTGGTGAAGCAACGGCAGTAGCAGAGGGATTTTTCTTCTCTCCAGTAAGACAATGCTAAAAAAGTTGTGTGTCAAATCTGTAACATGGACAGAGAAAATGTCCTTCCACGTATTCTTTCCACCCATCTCCCACATTAATCAGGCATCCCATCAGGAATGCTAACGCTAATGATTTCATGCAACAGAAGCAGGTCTTTGTACCATGTGGGTTGGTAGACCTGAGTTATCATATGCACAATTTTAAGTTGAAGAATTGTTTTTTTGAACTTTGTTTTTCTGACATTTGTTTGAACCGCACTCTTTAGAAAGCTGCATCTTTATATTTCCTGGCCCCGTGACTCATCAAAATGAGCTGTTAGTCACATCAAATGATGTGTTTCATGGAATAAGACAGGAGAAGCAGTACACTGAGTCATCGTCAGAGAGAGCGTGGCTGCTGAGCCACTATCAAAGAACATGGGGAAAACAAGCATGTTAAATGTCTGGGGTCACAGAAACATAGCTCAGTGACAGGAAAATATTTGCAATCAGGTGAACATGAGCAACCTCATCTTTTCACTCTGTTTTTTAAGGAAGTGAGTTGTTTTCTCATGATGTTTGCCTGTCTGCCAGTTTCTGTCCCCCAGCAACTTTGTAAGCAATTGACCACTCTTAATCAAATCTCTTGAAGTGGTAGAGGTCTCAGAAATATGAAGCTCTTAATGCATTTCCTGAAAGCTGTTGTTTTTACCAATCAGGGACATGTCTTTTGCATCCTCCTGAAAGAAGGCCTGGCTCAGCCAGCACCTGCTCTGCATGCCCTGCCGAGCTGGCCACCTCTGGCAGGGCTTGTGTGGTACTCAGCTCCGCACAACACATCCTGCTTCTTGTTCTGCGGTCACAGAAGGATCTGGGGTGTCAAACAGCTGGGTTATCTTTAAGGGTTTGGGAGAGGAAGTGGAAGAATGAGGTGGCAGAGGAGACTTTGTGGTATGACACAAGACCTGGTGACAATGTACCGTGACAGAAAAAGGTGTGGAAATAGGGAGCTGCAATATAAAGCCACTGCAAGCCCGGATTCACTTTATGGAGTAACTTGTTTATAAAACAAGACTCCGTGGTAGGTATTTATGAGGGCTTTTTTTCCTCGTGAAAAATCTTTCAGTTCTGTCTAAGTTCAGCAAATAATTGTAGTTTAACTTATAACCTAGTTCTGAGTGCTCAGGTTATACTCCTTAATAGGGACACTTCAATTCCTGCTTCAGATCCCTTAGGAATGAAGGTTGATGCCACTGTACTGCCTGTCTGCAATGCCCCAAGTCAGCTGAAAACAGGGCCCAGTTTTGACAAACTTGATTGAGGAGTGGAAGTCCCTATTTAAATTTCTGTAAGTTTTATGAAGATAAGTAAGTGGCTAGAAAAAAATGCTTTATGATGATTATCCCTCAGCAAGTCAGTTTGTAACCATGTACTGGGTAGCCAAACAGCCTGCTTATGATTCCAGGTGGACTGCAAGAAGAATTACCTTTTGCTTGCTGGGGACAGGATGGGGAGAGCAGAGGGCTAATGTGTGAACTGAGGTTGTTCTGACAAGGGAAATGGAAGATATAGGTTAAATATTTGTCTTACTTCTGATGAAATAAAATAATTTTTCAAAGTTTTGACAATATTTTTCATGAACACTTTAAAATTTGTAAAGGGGAAGAATGATGAGAAAAATTATCGCAGCACACAAGTATTTCCTTCCCCCCCCCATTGATTCATCTTGAATATTTGTTAACTGTCCATAATAGCTGGATTATTTTTTTAAGCAGGTGATTTTCACAGCAGATCACCCTGTTTTCATTAAGAAGGTAACAAATATACTTCACCTGCTTCTCTTTTTTTTTTTTTTTAACAACCTTATGAATAATAAACTAAAATCGGGCAATTCCATTATCTTAGAATGTTGAGATGGATTTGATTTTCTCCTCATTACTGTCTATTTGCAGATATTTTCAATACAGCTAAGGAGAAGCAAAGGCACAGGAGCACATCAACACCATAACAATCTGGACAAAAAAAATACAGAAATACAAGTTGTTAAGCTGAAGAACCACTGTTGGCGTATCAAATACCAGCAAAATTATGTTCCTCCTTTGTTTTCCTCAGTAACTAATTCTTACCTCTAATATATTTGGTAGGGATTTTTCTATGCTCTCCTTTGCTTTTCATGCTGTTGCTGAGACAGGTTGGAATTGTCATCTGTAGAGTGTGCCACGTCAGCTTACATTGGCATACTGTGGTTTTCTGCATAATGCCATCTATCGTTATCATCTGTCATAATATAGCATCGCATTCATTACACAGCTTACATTCCTAAATCTTATCTGTGACAAAGATTTGCCATACTCTTTCCTTAACATAGGAATTTGGGGGTGGGGGTGGAGGGAAGGTGTACATTTACTGGGATTTTGCTGTTGGACTTTTGTATTCATAGAGAAACACATTTTATATTTTTGAATTTAGTATTTATAAACATGAGCACGTTTATCTTTCGCTCTTATAGCATAGAGGATGGGAGGGAGAGCTGCTGTACTCCAAAGGTCTGCAGAAGATAGGAAAAGATTTGTTGCCTCTGCAGATCAAGTTTGCAGGCACTGCTCTATAACTGGTTTCTATTCTAGGATGTACAGAAGAGGAACCAGTTGCAGCTTTTACTTCC
>NW_008611486.1:21994-33461 GCF_000691845.1 Merops nubicus
ACACAGAGGTCTAATATTTAGGGCTACTAGAAGAGGAGGTCCTGTCTGCGCTACTTTCTTTGCAGGCTGACTTATCTTAAATGAACGGTGAAACCTACCCTGGAAGCCTTGATGAGAAAAGACATCTCTCACCTCCTTTGATGAAGGTAAGAGGAAATATTAAGTAAAAAAGCCCTAAAAATTCTATACAATCATATGATGATGGGGAAAAGTAATCAGGCCTAAGTATACAGTCCCTGAAAGAAGGACTTTCCCACATTCCTTTTGTTAGTGAGCTCAATGAAGGATTGCAAGGACTTTAGCACAGGTGAAAAGTTGTGTCAGGGGAGGTCTAGGTTGGATATTAGGAAACATAGCTTCACTGAAAGGGTTAGCAAGCACTGGAACAGGCTGCCCAGGGAAGTGCTGGAATCACCATCTCTGGACATGTTTAAAAGTCCTGTAGATATGGTGCTTAAAGACATAGTTTAGCAGTGGGGCTTGGCAGAGCTAGTTTAATGGTTGGACCTGGTGATTTTAAAGGTCTTTTCCAGCCTAAACAGTTCTGTGATTCTGTAACTGGCTATGTGAGTGTGAACGTGGTGAGAAGACAGCACTGGCATCTGTGGCATACTTTACCTTGTAGTTTGAAGATGTTTTTCCACTAGCATGACTGGAGGCTATCAGGCACTCTGAAGTCATTGGAGAGGAAACACTAACATCCTTTATTTTATACTAGTATGCTTCTATTATAATTCACGTATTTTTTAAAAATTATTACAATTTTAAAATACACAGAACAAAGATTACAAAACCCCCATGGCTCTCAGCCAGGTTTGTCATTTAACTTATGGCAAAAGAGGAGATACTATTAATTCATATTTTTTGAATGTTTGGAGTCAACAACACTATAATTGAGTTCTGTTCTTGCCTTTTCTACAGGTGTTGCTATGTGTTGGTGGGAGTGGCAAGGCAGTGTTAGGAACAGAAGTGTTCTCTGAAACAGTTTCAGCTAGTACGGCTGGCTGCTGTTTCTCATGGACCTAATTTCATTTGAGCTTTTGGTTGTGTTTGGATTTAGAAAGTCCACCTGTGATTCTAGGAAGGCTCTGTGTTTGAGTAAGTTCCAAGAGAGCAAGCATAATCAAGTCTGATATTGCCCTGTTCTGACACACACATATGCAGAGACACATCTGCATCATCGATTTCAAAATGCTTCTCAGACTGCTCATTGTGTCTGAAGACCCTACTCATGGTGTGCCCTCTGGATTTTAGTACCCAATTTATATACAAAGAAGTTACAATGACACCAAGTGTTTCCCTGACAACTCTTGTTTTGAGTGTATGTGCAGTTGCTGCAGTAATGTCATCTGGTAACTGCTTTGAAGAGTAACTCCTCCTCCTATCCACAAATTTCTGTAATGCACTATTGAGCAAGTCCACACAAAACTCCTGTGATCTTCCACCTTAAGTGTATTTATTTTATTTCCATCAGGACAGTTCTGCAGCCCTTATTTCATGCTCTACATCCTGGCACACTTCCTGTCCTTAGAAAAAAATTATTTTAATACCTGTGAATGTGTGCAGTATGACAGACCTCCTTAGACTTGCTCCTGTCTGTATTGAAAACTGAGCTCTGAGTCTTTTTCTGGAAACCTCAAATGTGGAGAGTTAGCACATTGAGCAGTGAATGTCTTCCTGCACCTGAAAGAATAAAGAAGTTGACGGAGGCGGAGCCACTGTTACAGGCTGAGAACCAGCTCTGTGTGGATCAGAGGGGGTAGAAAGGAAAGCAAAGCCTCCTCCAGCACATCTCGTCCTAACTGCTCTCCCTTTTCAGTACCAAGCTGTATTGTCTTAATCTGGGAATGTGATTTATTTGTGAAATATCTAGTGGGTGGCAGAGGTGGGGAGCAGAGCTGCACAAAGCTCCCCAGAGCTGCTGGCCGAGGTAAATAGTGTGTCATAACACATTTATCAAATAATAATGGAAACTGTATCAAACATATAGGGGAGGGAGGGGGGAAACCCATCCCCCTCTGGGAAGTTACTGAATATTTTAGCCAGTTTATAAAAGTATGTGTACATGTGTTTGGAAGCGGGGAGGTTTTCCTAGCTTCACCTCTGCAAATAAATCATTGGCCTGGGATGTCTGAGCAGACAAGTGAAATGGATGAGCGCATTATGGATCAAGGAGGTTGTATTCCTGCCTTGGTTAGTTTGAGAGAGACCACCCAAGCAGTGTGGGACTGTAAACTGTGCCTGTAGAGTTCTGAAATTCTCAGGCTACATCCTCTGACATGGTAGGAAGGTAGGGAATAAAATAAAATTGGCAGTATTTCTCAAAGAGCAGGCAAGGTTAGTCATTTGTCTGAACCTGCTTTGTTGCTAATATTTATTTTTTTTTGCCATTGACTAGATTGTCAGGCTATATAAAATAAGAAAAGAAGAAAATAAAACAATGGCAAAGGGGTAATAGTTATGCCTATTTTGGAAATAAATTGATGTTTAGATGCAATCAAAAATAGGAAAAAGGTATTAATGATGTATTATGTACATTTTTCCCTGTTTGCCACTAGTGACTTCCAGAATACAGAAGCCAAAGACTGATGCTCTCACTGATGTTGAATAGAATCTTGCATCACAACTAGTCTACTGAATTCAGTGGGAATTACTCATGGAAAGAGGTACTCTCTCCATATGAATAAGACTTGCAGAATATGGATCTGTATTACCAAAAAATACCATGTTAAAAGTAGCCTGACAGAGATAGTATCCTCATAAATATATAGTTACAACTTTAGAAATCACACAAGGGAGAAGGAGATCTGAGATTTGGAATTATCAGCTTTCACAGGAAAACCTCTTGGAGTGCAGCTGATCACCTTTTTGTGTTTACACAGGGCAATAGTAATTGAAGACTTATCAGTCTACATATAGTAATGAATTAGATGAATTCTGGGCTACCAGAAAAGCCATCAGGAATTAAAAGGCAAAATATGAAAGGTGTCTCTATAGAAAATATCCTCTTTTTTAAAAAGAAAAAAAATAAAAGAAACAAAACAGTCTTGATATTTTTCTATTCTACTCTAAGAGTTTGTAATTTAAAAAAAAAAATGCAGGAATTTGTATTCAACAAAATTTGCTTTCTCTTACAGTAGGTAAATTGTTTTAAAACTGTTTTAAAAGTGCTCATTGAAAAATTGCATGTCTGAAAAGTAATTGCATGAGTGTGGTCCTTGTTTGATCCCCTTTAATAGCAATCCAAGCACATTCCCATTCAGATGCGGACCTCCACTGCGCTAGGTCAGCCGTTGATTTGGGGTAGGGGTTGTGCCAGAAGTTGTAATGTGAGGCCGTGGGGCAGCTCACCTTTAGCATCAGCCAGGGGCTCCCACGACAGCAGAGGGGTGATGCTGGTGGTTTGTGCACACTCTGCCTTCCATAACCAATGTCCCAGTGGAGTGTCAGCTGTGTTCCTGGCAATGGGATCCTCAGGGTGACGCAGGAGGCTGATTTGCTGAGCACATACCATCAGTGAAGTTCCTGTATCACATTTCTCAGGAATGGAGACGCTAACTCCCTATGTTCAGGCCAGGTTTCAGCTACAGCATTCATACTGTGCCTACCTAAATCTCCTCTGAAGCTCTAATTAGATACAGCATTGTTCATTTGGTGCCCTAAATGGTATACTGCAACACTGCTGCCTACATTGTTGAACATCTGCTCTGCTTCAAAAATTCCTGAGTTTTGCCTGTGAAATAAGATTTTTATTTTATTTTATTTTTTAGTTTAAGATGAACTAACTCAACTGGAGCTCCAACTCTCCCTGGTCAGGGTCTGAACAATTGGTATTTCTGCTGGAGAGCAAGGGTGCAAGAGAGTGGAAAGAATCCTTCACCACCCAAGGGCATAAGGCACCCGAGCAACTGATCTACAGCTTGTACTGTGGACTATAGTCACAGCTATGATCTCTGCATGAGATCTGCACACCACGGATCTGCACCTGCTGTGTTCCCCTACTTAAAGCAGCTGCTCACTATATTCCCAGCATATCCCTGCAGAAAGTGTTGTACATCAGGCTGGGGGCTATCTGGAGGCTGCTCCACAGCCTTATCAATTCAGGTAGATGACCCACAGCCTGGCCCCAGCCAGTCCTTGTCTGAAGTCCATTCTTGGTGGTAAATGTTGTGTACATAGTACTCTAGGCATTCAGCTACTCTAGTGATTAGTGTTCTAGCTATTAATAAAGAGCTAAATAAGTGGCAGATATTGTTGAAGTACCAGGACAATGTCTTGTCTAAGAAAATGTATACAGGGGTTTATTACTACTAGAAATATATGAATGCTACCATAAAATTTCTCCCTCTGATATCTCTACACTGGGGCTAATTGCATCCATTCCTTTAGAAGCTTAGCAGTGTAGCAACTGTGCAACGGGAGAGAGGACAAAAAAGATTGCTGCCCTGAATGGTAACCTGCAAAACAGCTGGGTAGAGGGGTGCAGAGTTGAGGAGGATCTGTGATTCTGTGAATCCTCTTAACCAATCTGTTCTCTCATGTAGAGGTTTCTCCAGCAATGGGTCCTCCACAGAGGAGCCTTCTTTAAGTATCTGCTCATACACTTCCTTTTCATTCCTCAGCTCTCTGTGTTGTAAGGCAACCTCAGTTCATGAAACATGTGCCTGATAATTCTGTAGTTAAATTAATATGTAAGAAATGTATTAAAAAAAAAGGCCAGAAAAGGCTGTTTCAGAGTTGAAAGCGTTGGTTAATGCAAATTGTTGAAAGGATTCTTGCACACAGAAAAGACAGGTTTCCTTGACATAAAGAATAGGCCTCGATCCCCTAATTATTTTGGCAGGTGCTTAATTCCCAAAATGTGAATTATCCTGTGAAATTCAATGCTCATAGTGAAACAAAGGAATGGAAAGGGAGGAGAAAGGGATTACAGATGTTGAGAGAAAGGCGAGAGGGGCTCTCTGAACAAATGGGACTGAGAGAGGGATTGAAGGAGAGGAAGGGTGATTGGCGGATGAAAATAGGAAAGCAATTCAGGTTTGAAGTTGAATCGGCATTTGCTGACATGGATGTGACTCTAATGGAAAGGATTTGGGAGAAGAATAGTTATAAGCTAATAGATTTGTTCTCTTCAAAACGCTCTGCATGCAGGTAATAACATGTAGACTGTTTATAATAACTTAAAGTGACATCTTTTGGTCTCAAAGAGAATTCATGGTCAGAAACAAGGAATGCCACCCTCACCTGTTTTTCTTCTTCCTTTTTTCTTCCTTTCTTGGAATTTATTTCTGGAAGTCATTAAAATTCAGATCCCATCATTTGTAATAAATGATGTGAAGTGTTAGGTACAGTACTTGGAGTATATGTTTGTTAAAATGAAGGAAGAGACTCTTCCAACACTTTGGGATTTTATGAATGATTTACATCTGGTGCTAAAGTTCATAAATGAAACGTGGGAGAACCAGATGCTTCATTTCTTGACTGCATCGTGTCTGCACATACTGATGGTGAATTGAAAACAGGAATGTCTCATAAATCAAGAAAATCTATTTTTGTACTCTTGATTTCTATTCCGAACATCCATATAACACCCAAACAAACGTGGTAAAATTGGTTCCCTGAGAAACCCTTTATGTTTAGTAACAGTGTGGACATGTTAATAAAAAATAAAAAAAAAAAGAGAAAAAAAAAAAGAGAGAAACAAAAAGAACCAATCTTCAGAATAAAAAACACTCAGAATGAGCAACTGTTCTTAGAGATCATTTAGCAAGAAAAAGGCTGAATGGAACTGCTAGGCAAGTTCTGGCAGCTGTACAAAGAGCTGAGGTGTGTAATAGGAGAACATTTCACAACTTTTGGATCTGGGGGGTAAATAAAAGCCAAATTCTTCCTTTGGTTACTGACATGATAACTGAAGGCAAAATCCAGATCACCATCTGAATAAGGAGACTGAGGCTCACGAGCAAACATTTGCAGAGAAATGAGTGAAATTCAAATTTTATTTCATTTTCCATCAGCTTTCAAGTGATGCTCTCCTTTCTTGTTGAGATCTCCTATTTGCCTAAGGACTGTCACCAACGCTTGTCATTATGTTCAGGTGTCACTAAAACTTTTGTAAACAGGTTTTTAAAATAACATCTCTTTAATTATAATGAAAAAATAAGCACAAGTTTATCTGTTTATAGTTTTTGGATTATTTCTTTTTCTTCTTTTTTTTTTTAATAGAACTAATAAATTCAATTTGTGGGTTGAGAGTCATCCTGAGGAGAAAGACTTGAGGGTGCTGGTTGATGAAAAGCTTAACATGAGCCAACAATGTGCAAGTGCAGCCCAGAAAGCCAGCTGTATCCTGGTCCTGGGCTGCATCAAAAAAAGTATGGCCAACAGGTCAAAGGAGGTGATTCTCTCCTTCTGCTCTGCTCTCTTGAGACTCCATCTGGAGTACTGCATTCAACTCTGGAGCTCCCAACACAACAAGGACATGGACCTGTTGGAGCTGGTCCAGGGGACAGCCACAAAGATGGTCAGAGGGCTGGAACCCCTTTGCTGTGAGGACAGTCCGATATGGTTGGTGTTGTTCAGCCTGAAGAAGAAAAGGCTCCAGGGAGACCTTGCTGCAGCCTTCTGGTATCTGAAGGGGGGCAAGAAAGCTGGGCAGGGACGTTTTACAAGGGCTTGTAGTGATAAGATGGGAGCTAATAGGTTCAAACTGGAAGGTAGATTTAGATTAGACATAGATTTCACTGAGGGTGGTCAGACACTGGAACAGTTTGCCCAGGAAAGCTGTGGATACTCCATCATTGGATGTGTTCAAGACCTGCTGTGCAGCCTGATCTAGTGGGAGGTGTTCCTGCCCATGACAGAGGGCTTGGAACTAGATGATCTTTATGGTCCCTTCCAAGTCAAACCATTCTACGATTCTATGAATTTATCCTCCCTTAACCTTCCCACTTTCTCAGTTTCATAGCATGCATTTATCCACACATTTTAAATGATTATATTACAGTTCCAAAACTACCTGTGAGAAATGACAGGATAACAAAAATAAGTTTGGATGAACAAGCTGTACAAAAGGGTTACCTAGTAGCAGCTGGTGCGTGGTAGCTGCTCGTGTGTGTCCTCTTAGCCTCCAACAAGTGCATGGTGACTGAACTGGGCTTGGCCCACCGCGCAGGTGTGCGAGGCCAACGACTCACCTTGCATCTGCTCTGGGGGAATACTGTACATCCAGGCAGTTCTTGCGGGCCAGCAGAAACCTGTTACCTTGTGGTATCTTGTTTGTGTGTCTAAGCCCTGGATGTGCAGCATTACTAGTTCTGTTAACAATTGAAACCAAACATTTATTTAAATTTTTTTACACATCCTACACACAGATTGAGCGTAGGTGTGCTGGCAGAAGGGAGACTTTAGGAGGGATTTCATAAAGGTGAAGGCAATGGCTTAGCAGCCAGGTTTCAAGGAGGCACCCCAAATGCAAGGAGCAACATGAGACTCTGGAGACATTCATGATGGTATCAAGGTAGGCACTGCTGGCAGACTGTGTAGAGATTGTGAGGTGAGGGAGCTGACCTCACTTTCAAAGGTAGGTAGGCAGATTTTACAAACACACCATTACCTTACGTATCTGCTACTTCAACGTTTCTCTCATGAAAGCCAGTAGAAGTTTTGCCTTTTATTTCAATGAGAATAAGATCAAGCTTTTCTAGGGGGAACATTCCCCCATTACATACTGGATATTGCACCCACTTTCAGACTGAGGTGGAGTTACGAAATGTGACAGAAGTGCTCTGTACTCCTCTTAGTTACCTTACTGCTCAAACTATGTCCCTAACTAATAAAATTTGCTGTATGTCATAAAACACAAAGGAAAGCACTTTTCACGCCAACTATCAGAAAAGCGTTCTCCTTTCTCAACTGCAGAAGTAACAGAAATGATGTGTTCATTTTAAATTCCATTCATGTAGGCCCTAATAAAAGCTATTATAAAATACAATTGTGTGGAGACAAAAAGAGAGATAATATCACTATAGCTCAATATAAAATTTAAGTAATTAAGACATGAAAACTATTACACAATTTACTATGAATGCAATGTGAATAATAAAATGTTTAACTGTTTCACTTCTGCCTTTTTTTGAATAGTGCCTTTTGAAAATATTTGAGGTTGAAATATTGTTAAAGATCTGAATTCCATATTATTTCAGAAGATGAACAGGACTGAAAAGAAAGCTATCTGGGGTTTCCAACTAAGTCTTGTATATATTTTTAAATGCTCATGTAAATATGCCATTCTGCTACGTAATGGATTCTACATGAAAAATGCCAGTTTCAGGTGATTTTGATGGTGGTTCTAAATAAAACAAGACATACTGAATGAACTTTGGAAGTATTTTGGCAGTGCAAGCTAAGCAGCTGCATAATAGCTGTAAAATTGTATAGATGGACTGATGGATCTCAGGATTAAAACAAAAGCTTCCTTAAAGGTAGTGGAGAGAAAAGTATTTTTAAACGGGAGTTGCTTAAACTCTACATTTTCACTGTGTTCTCTTCTCTGGTGGGCTTCAGCAACTGTGTTAGTCAATGACAGATAGAAAAGCTCAGTCTTTTCCTAGTACTGTGAATATCATAATTCAATATCTTTAATAGACACATGATTTTCTTGTGCAGTGACGTGTGCATGACAGTCACAGGCGTGTACCAGCACTGCCTAGTAACACTTAGCAACATCTGATCTAGGATCCAGCTCTATCTTTTCACTTCATTCCAGTGTTATGTGTATGTTGGCTTCCTAGCTCAAATTTGAGGCAAACAATTTGCTTCAGACCGTGTCCAAGCTGATCCATGGGACAGCATTCTCCTGAGCTGCAGGAGCTGATAGCTCATGTCGGTGCTTCAGTAGGTGGCACTCTTCCCCTTAGATCAGTCTGAGCCAGGGTCCCCGGTGGTACACGGCACATGAAGCAGTAGTTCTGCAGGAAGCAAGCAGACAGACCTACAGCTTGCACTGCTGGGGTGTCAGGGACTAGCGTTTGCCAATGCCCCGGCTGGAGTACATCCTTCCCTGGGTGCAGTCTGCATGGTTTGGGGAGCATTCTTGGCTTGTCTGCCATAGTGGCATCCGCCATACCTGCCCCATGCACAGGACAGAAGCAGTCCTACGTCATGGACCATCTTTTGCATCTGGGCAACATTTATCCTCAGGATCCAGTTCGCCCCCCAAAAACTACACAGGGAATGGAAACAAAGCTTAGCAGTCTGTTAGACAAAACTCTCATGTCCAGCATGTTGTTTAACTTGACACTTTCAAAAAAAGCTTTCTTGCTTGATAAATTTGAGGAGGTCTTGTTTTCTAGGCCTTCAGAATCTGCTGCTCTGCAGCTCCATTTATAGTAATTTTGTAGTTCTCAGACTTTCATCAGCTAGGCCCAGATGCCTCAAACTGGATGCTTTTGTTTATAAAGTCTGCACTGTGTCTTAATGTCTTGGCTGTAAAATGGATCCGCTAAGACTTACATATTGTGGCTTACAGGCACATGGTAAGGCATGAAATTGTTTGTGATGTGCTTAACAAAAAAATGGAATTGAGTAGTGTGGTTATATTTGTTGTTATGATGAAGAATCTCTTTATGAAGTTCATCTCCTACATCTTTGGGTTCTCTCCTTTTACTATTGTCATTGCTTTGTTTCAAACTGGGCTGAATCCTCCTTGAAGTCCCAGATAATTATAAATACTAAGGAGTAAATATACATGTGCACATATATGTGTATGTATATGTGTGTGTATATATATACACTATGTTATGGTCATTAAAAAGTAAAAATGAAAAGCAGTAAGTAAGCCAAAATGGAGAGTCAAAGCCAAAACAATCTGTAAGTGAAGCAATGATAAGTGGCAGGCTCCAATTTTTGCCTATAAAATTCTTATTTTGTTTATTTTGTACATCACTATTTCTTTGTAATATTGTTAAATACTTTCCTCTAATATCATTTCATAAATCATTTTGGCTATTTACATGCTTTGATCAATTTTTTAATGATCAATCATTAAAACAACTAAGAGGTAGACGTTACACAGGTCAAAGCTTACCACAGACTTTATAGAGAGGAAGAGTTGCAGGCTGATGGTTCCTTACTCTCCCCAGTAACTCATCCCATACATAGTTTGATATCTGAAATATAAATGACTCATTAATAGTTTTTAGTAGTCAGTGAATTAGCCATTTGCAATTCAAAAAAATGCATTCAATCTGACTAAAGTCAGTATCATTGCTATGTGATTTGGTCTCAGCTATTTTTATCTGCTGTAGGTGCTGTTTTGATACAAAATTGACAAAACCACCCTAGGACCATGACAAAAAAAGGCACGGTAAGTCATATATGTATATGTAATAAGAGCAGGACTCTGCCCATTGTCTGAACGTTAATTCCACCCAGAAGAAGAGTAATCCTTTTTGTAAAGGCACCAGGGATCTCTAGAAAGCCAGGTCATACTGACCAACCATTATGACACTTCTTTTTGGAGAAGCAGTATCATTTTACAGTAGTTTACTCTTCTGCCCCCTTACTGAATAGGGCCTGAAAGAAAAGTTTATTTTTAGTATTTGACTTGAAAAGAAATTAAAAACACTCTTTGAAGATGTTTATAAGACATTAACAATGGATCCTGCCAAATATCATGTTCTCCATTTTACCAAGACTGCTTTGCTTTGCTGCCTCACATTTTTTTTTTTTTTTTTTTTTTATCAGGCCAAATGTGCTGACATAATGTTACTGTAATAGGAAAAGACATCATTTGGAACAGTTATTAATATAAAAAAAGACCATGTTAGAAAACGGTTAGCCACCCAAATGGCCAAGTTCAACAAGATACAATTAAGGTGACATTATCTCCCTCCCTGGAGCACATGTGTGAATTTATGAAGCTTAGAAGGGGGATAATTTAGCCTTATGTGTACCTTTTTTTCATTTGATCATTCAAATAGTTAAGATTTTTTTTTTTTTTTAAAGCAGCTATAATGTCTTATCTACCATAGCTACCACACTGTAAGTACTTATTTATTCATATATACTACATTGTGGAAAAGAAGTTAATTACCAAAGGCTGTATGTTACCATCTATATTAGATAGGGATGGTAGGTCTCCCCACATGGTGGTGGATAGAGATGAGGGGTCTGCACCAAGTGAGACATCAAAGGCATTGTTTAGAGAGACAGAAGAACAGAAGGTGAATTTGGAGTAACAAAAACTGGTGAGGACAAGATTTCATAGGCAAAGGACGGTTGGTCATGTGAAAGGTTGAGATGTCCCAGGGAGATGTAAAAAGATTCAGACCCTGAAATTTGAGTAGGAGAAGAATTGAGCAACCTTTAAAAGAGGTTTCAGTGGAGTATAGGCTGAAAAATCTGGTTGAATAGGTTCAAGAAGTAGGCTGCAAGGAATAAATTCAGCAGGCAATTGAAGCAGATG